>NW_027480560.1:601002-901503 GCF_051401765.1 Calliopsis andreniformis
CCCTCAGTCATCAATCCTCAATACTCAACCATCAATGCTCAATTCTCAATACTCAATAGAATATCCTGAATTCTCAGGATTCAATACTCAAACGTCATTCTTCAACCCTCAGCCCTCATTGTGAATCCTCAATCCTCAATCCTCAATCCTCAATTCTCAATCCTCAATCCTCAACCCTCATCCTTCAATCTTCAATACCCAATACTCAATCTTCAATCCTCAATACTCAATCCTCAATTCTCAATCCTCAATCCTCAATCCTCAGACCTCAAACATCATTGTTCAACCCTCAGTCCTCGTCCTCAATCCACAACACTCAATCCACAATCCTCGATCTTCAATCATCAATCTTCAATCTTCAATCCTCAATCCTCAATCCTCAATCCTCTATCCTCAATCCTGAATCATCAATACTCAATCCTCAATCCTCAATCCTCAATCCTCAATCTTCAATCCTCAACACTCAATCTTCAATCATCAATCCACAATCTTCAATCCTCAATACTCAATCTTCAATCCTCAATCCTTAATACTCAATCCTCAATCCTCAATCCTCATTCTTCAATCCTCACTACCCAATCCTCAATCTTCCATCCTCAATCCTCAACCCTCAATCCTCAGTCCTCAAACCTCAATTCTGAATCCTCAATCCTGAATCCTCAATCTTCAGCCCTCAGTCCTCAACAATCAATTGTCAATCCTCAATCCTCAATAGAATATACTCAATTCACAGTTTTCAATACTCAATCACCATTCTTCAATCTTCAAATCTCAATGCACAAGCATCAATTCTCATCACTCAACCCTCAACACTCAGTCCTCGATCTTCAACCCTCAATCCTCACACCTCAATCTTCAATCCTCAATACACAATCTTCAATCCTCAATCCTCAATTCTCAGTCCTCAATACTCAATCCTCAATCCTCAATACACAATCTTCAATCCTCAATCCTCAATTCTCAGTCCTCAATACTCAATCCTCAATCGTCAATCCTCAATCCCCAATCCTCAACCATCAATCCTCAATCCTCAATCCTCAATCCTCAGTCCTCAATATTCAGTCCTCAATACTCAATCTTAAATCCTCAATCCTCAATCCTCAATCCTCAATCCTCAATATTCAAAACACAACCCTCAACCATCAATCCTCAGTACTCAACCATCAATCCTCAATTCTCAATACTCAATTGAATATCCTGAATTCTCATGTTTCAATACTCAATCCACAATACTCAATAATCAAATCTCAATCCTCGAACATCAATTCTCAACGCTCAATCCTCAACACTCAGTCCTCTCTCTTCAATCTTCCATCCTCAATCCTCTATCCTCAAGTGTCAATCCTCAATCCTCAATCCTCAACCCTCAATCCTCAGACCTCAAACCTCAATTCCGAATACACAATCTTCAATACTCAATCCTCAATCCTAAAATCCTCAATCCTCAGTATTCAACACTCAACCCTCAGTCATCAATCCTCAATACTCAACCATCAATGCTCAATTCTCAATACTCAACAGAATATCCTGAATTCTCAGTTTTCAATACTCAATCCCCAATCTTCAATCTTCAAAGCTCAATCCACAGACATCAATTCTCATCACACAACCCTCAGCACTCAGTCATCAATCATCAATCCTCAATCCTCAATTCTCAGTCCTCAATACCCAATCCTCAATCGTCAATCCTCAATCCCCAATCCTCAATCATCAATCCTCAATCCTCAGTCATCAATACTCAACCATCAATACTCAATTCTCAATACTCAATAGATTATCCTGAATTCTCAGGATTCAATACTCAAAAATCAATCCTCAACCCTCAGCCCTCATTCTGAATCCTCAATCCTCAATCCTCAATCCTCAACTTTCAATCCTCAATCCTCAACCCTCAGTCCTCATCCTCAATTCTCAATTCTCAATCCTGAATCCTCAATCCTCAGTCTTCAATCCTCAATAATCAATCTCCAATCCTAGATCCCCAATCCCCAATCCTCAATCCTTAATCCGCAATCCTCAATCCTCAATACTCAATCCTCAATCTTCAATCCTCAATACTCAATCATGAATCTTCAATCCTCAATCCTCAATCCTCAATCCTCAATCCGCAATCCTCAATCTTCAATCCTCAATACTCAATCTTCAATCCTCAATCTTGAATCATCAATCCTCAATCCTCAATCCTCAATCCCCAATCAACAATCCTCAATCTTCAATACTCAACCCTCTATCCTCAATCCTCAATCCTCAATCCTCAATACTCAATCATCAATCCTCAATTCTCAATACTCAATAGAATATCCTGAAATGTCTGGATTCAATACTCAAACGTCAATCCTCAACCCTCAGCTCTCATTCTGAATCCTCAATCCTCAATCCTCAATCCTCAATCCTCAATTTTCAATCCTCAATCCTCAACCCTCAGTCCTCATCCTCAATTCTCAATTCTCAATACTCAATCCTCAATCCTCAATCTTCAATCCTCAATAATCTATCTCCAAACCTAGATCCCCAATCCCCAATCCTCAATCCTTAATCTTCAATCTTCAATCCTCAATCCCCAGTCCTCAATCTTAAATCCTCAATCCTCAACACTCAATCCTCAATCCACAATCTTCAATCATCAATACTCAATCCTCAATCTTCAATCCTCAATACACAATCTTCAATCCTCAATCCTCAATTCTCAGTCCTCAATGCTCAATCCTCAATCGTCAATCCTCAATCCCCAATCCTCAACCTACAATCCCCAATCCTCAATCCTCAATCCTCAATCCTCAATCATCAATCCTCAATACTCAACACACAACCCTCAACCATCAATCCTCAATACTCAACCATCAATACTCCATTCTCAATACTCAATAGAATATCCTGAATCCTCATGTTTCAATACTCAGTCCACAATATTCAATAATCAAATCTCAATCCTCAAACATCAATTCTCATCACTCAATCCTCAATACTCAGTCCTCTCTCTTCAATCTTCCATCATCAATACTCTATCCTCAAGCGTCAATCCGCAATCCTCAATCCTCAGACCTCAATCCTCAGTCCTCAAACCTCAATTCCGAATCCTCAATCCTGAATCCTCAATCTTCATCCGTCAGTCCGCAACAATCAATTGTCAATCCTTAATCCTCAATAGAATATCCTCAATTCACAGTATTCAATACTCAATCTCCAACCTTCAATCTTCAAATCTCAATCCACAAACATCAATTCTCATCACTCAACCCTCAACACTCAGTCGTCAATCTTCAATCCTCAATCCTCTATCCTCAATCGTCAATCGTCAATCATCAATCCCCAATCCTCTATCATCAATCCTCAATCCGCAATCCTCAATCCTCAATACTCAATCCTCAATCTGCAATCCTCAATACTCAATCTTCAACCTTCAATCCTCAATCCTCAATCCTCAATCCTCAATCCGCAATCCTCTATCTTCAATCCTCAATACTCAATCTTGAATCCTCAATCCTGAATCCTCAATCCTCAATAGTCAATCCCCAATCAACAATCCTCAATCTTCAATACTCAACCCTCTATCCTCAATCCTCAATCCTCAATAGTCAACCATCAATCCTCAATTCTCAATACTCAATAGAATATCCTGAATTCTCAGGATTCAATACTCAAATGTCAATCCTCAACCCTCAGCCCTCATTCTGAATCCTCAATCCTCAATCCTCAATCCTCAATTTTCAATCCTCAGTCCTCAACCCTCAGTCCTCATCCTCAATTCTCAATTCTCAATCCTCAATCCTCAATCCTCAATCTGCAATCCTCAATAAGCTATCTCCAATCCTAGATCCCCAATCCCCAATCCTCAATCCTTAATCCTCAATCTTCAATCCTCAATCCCCAGTCCTCAATCTTAAATCCTCAATCCTCAACACTCAATCCTCAATCCTCAATCTTCAATCATCAATACTCAATCTTCAATCCTCAATCCTCATCCTTCAATCCTCAATCCTCAATTCTCAATCCTCAATACTCAGTCCTCAATCGTCAATCCTCAATCCCCAATCCTCAATCTTCAATCCTCAATCCTCAATCCTCAATCCTCAATCCTCAATATTCAATCCTCAATACTCAATCGTCAATCCTCAATCCTCAATCCTCAATCCTCAATCCTCAATCCTCAATCAACAATCTTCAATCTTCAATAGTCAGTCCTCTATCCTCAATCCTCAATCCTCAAAACTCAACCATCAATCCTCAATTCTCAATACTCAATAGAATATCCTGAATTCTCAGGATTCAATACTCAAACGTCAATCTTCAACCCTCAGCCCTCATTCTGAATCCTCAATCCTCAATCCTCAATCTTCAATCCTCAATACTCAATCTGCAATCCACAATTCTCAATCCTCAATCCTCAACCCTCGTCCTTCAATCTTCAATACCCAATACTCAATCTTCAATCCTCAATGCTCAATCCTCAATTCTCAATCCTCAATCCTCAATCCTCAGACCTCACACATCAATGTTCAACCCTCAGTCCTCGTCCTCAGTCCACAACACTCAATCCACATTCCTCGATCTTCAATCATCAATATTCAATCTTCAATCCTCAATCCTCAATCCTCAATCCTCAATCCTCTATCCTCAATCCTGAATCGTCAATACTCAATCCTCAATCCTCAATCCTCAATCCTCAATCTTCAATCCTCAACACTCAATCTTCAATCATCAATCCACAATCTTCAATCCTCAATACTCAATCTTCAATCCTCAATCCTTAATACTCAATCCTCAGTCCTCATTCTTCAATCCTCACTACCCAATCCTCAATCTTCAATCCTCAATCCTCAACCCTCAATCCTCAGTCCTCAAACCTCAATTCTGAATCCTCAATCCTGAATCCTCAATCTTCAGCCCTCAGTCCTCAACAATCAATTGTCAATCCTCAATCGTCAATAGAATATACTCAATTCACAGTTTTCAATACTCAATCACCATTCTTCAATCTTCAAATCTCAATCCACAAACATCAATTCTCATCACTCAACCCTCAACACTCAGTCCTCAATCCTCAATACTCAATCTTCAATCTTCAATCCTCAATCCTCAACCCTCAATCCTCAATCCGCAATCCTCAATCTTCAATCCTCAATACTCAATCTTCAATCCTCAATCCTGAAACCTCAATCCTCAATCCTCAATCCCCAATCAACAATCCTCAATCTTCAATACTCAACCCTCTATCCTCAATCCTCAACCCTCAATCCTCAATACTCAACCATCAATCCTCAATTCTCAATACTCAATAGAATATCCTGAATTCTCAGGATTCAATACTCAAACGTCAATCCTCAACCCTCAGCCCTCATTCTGAATCCTCAATCCTCAATCCTCAATCCTCAATTTTCAATCCTCAATCCTCAACCCTCGGTCCTCATCCTCAATTCTCAATTCTCAATCATCAATCCTCAATCCTCAATCCTCAATCCTCAATCCTCAACCCTCAATATTCAAAACACAACCCTCAAACATCAATCCTCAATACTCAACCATCAATCCTCAATTCTCAATACTCAATAGAATATCCTGAATTCTCATGTTTCAATACTCAATCCACAATACTCAAATATCAAATCTCAATCCTCGAACACCAATTCTCAACGCTCAATCCTCAACACTCAGGCCTCTCTCTTCAATCTTCCATCCTCAATCCTCAATCCTCAATCCTCAATCCTCAATCCTCAATCCTCAATATTCAAAACACAACCCCCAACCATCAATCCTCAATACTCAACCATCAATCCTCAATTCTCAATACTCAATAGAGTATCCTGAGTTCTCATGTTTCAATACTCAATCCACAATACTCAATAATAAAATCTCAATCCTCAAACATTAGTTCTCAACGCTCAATCCTCAATCCTCGATACTCAATCTTCAATCCTCAATAATCAATCTGCAATCCTCAATTCTCAATCCTCAATCCTCAACCCTCATGCTTCAATCTTCAATACCCAATACTCAATCTTCAATCCTCAATTCTCAGTCCTCAATACTCAATCCTCAATCGTCAATCCTCAATCCCCAATCCTCAATCATCAATCCTCAATCCTCAATCCTCAATCCTCAATCCTCAATATTCAGTCCTCAATACTCAATCTTCAACCCTCAATCCTCAATCCTCAATCCTCAATCCTCAATCCTCAATCCTCAATATTCAAAACACAACCCCCAACCATCAATCCTCAATACTCAACCATCAATCCTCAATTCTCAGTACTCAATAGAGTATCCTGAATTCGCATGTTTCAATACTCAATCCACAATACTCAATAATAAAATCTCTATCCTCAAACATTAATTCTCAACGCTCAATCCTCAATCCTCAATACTCAATCTTCAATCCTCAATAATCAATCTGCAATCCTCAATTCTCAATCCTCAATACTCAACCCTCATCCTTCAATCTTCAATACCCAATACTCAATCTTCAATCCTCAATACTCAATCCTCAATTCTCAATCCTCAATCCTCAATCCTCAGACCTCAAACATCAATGTTCAACCCTCAGTCCTCGTCCTCAATCCACAACACTCAATCCACAATCTTCAATCCTCAATACCCAATCCTCAATCTTCAATCCTCAATCCCCAACCCTCAATCCTCAGTCCTCAAACCTGAATTCTGAATCCTCAATCCTGAATCCTCAATCTTCAGCCCTCAGTCCTCAACAATCAATTGTCAATCCTCAATCCTCAATAGAATATACTCAATTCACAGTTTTCAATACTCAATCACCATTCTTCAATCTTCAAATCTCAATCCACAAACATCAATTCTCATCACTCAACCCTCAACACTCAGTCCTCAATCTTCAATCCTCAATCCTCAATCCTCAATCTTCAATCCTCAACACACAGTCTTCAATCCTCAATCCTCAATTCTCAGTCATGAATACTCAATCCTCAATCGTCAATCCTCAATCCCCAATCCTCAATCTTCAATCCCCAATCCTCAATCCTTAGTCCTCAATCCTCAATCTTCAATATTGAATACTCAATCTTCAATCCTCAATCCTCAATCCTCAATCCTCAATCCTCAATCCTCAATCCTCAATACTCAACACACAACCCTCAACCATCAATCCTCAATACTCAATCCTCAACACTCAGTCCTCTCTCTTCAATCTTCCATCCTCAATCCTCTATCCTCAAGCGTCAATCCTCAATCCTCAATCCTCAACCCTCAATCCTCAGCCCTCAAACCTCAATTCCGAATACACAATCTTCAATACTCAATCCTCAATCCTAAAATCCTCAATCCTCAGTATTCAACACTCAACCCTCAATCATCAATCCTCAATACTCAACCATCAATGCTCAATTCTCAATACCCAACAGAATATCCTGAATTCTCAGTTTTCAATACTCAATCCCCAATCTTCAATCTTCAAAGCTCAATACACAAACATCAATTCTCATCACCCAACCCTCAGCACTCAGTCGTCAATTTCAATCCTCAATCCTCAATTCTCAGTCCTCAATACTCAATCCTCAATCGTCAATCCTCAATCCCCAATCCTCAGACCTCAAACATCAATGTTCAACCCTCAGTCCTCGTCCTCAATCCACAACACTCAATCCACAATCTTCAATCCTCAATACTCAATCTTCAATCCTCAATCCTTAATACTCAATCCTCAATCCTCATTCTTCAATCCTCACTACCGAATCATCAATCTTCAATCCTCAATCCCCAACCCTCAATCCTCAGTCCTCAAACCTCAATTCTGAATCCTCAATCCTGAATCCTCAATCTTCAGCCCTCAGTCCTCAACAATCAATTGTCAATCCTCAATCCTCAATAGAATATACTCAATTCACAGTTTTCAATACTCAATCACCATTCTTCAATCTTCAAATCTCAATCCACAAACATCAATTCTCATCACTCAACCCTCAACACTCAGTGCTCAATCTTCAATCCTCAATCCTCAATCCTCAATCTTCAATCCTCAACACACAATCTTCAATCCTCAATCCTCAATTCTCAGTCCTGAATACTCAATCCTCAATCGTCAATCCTCAATCCCCAATCCTCAATCTTCAATCCTCAATCCTCAATCCTTAATCCTCAATCCTCAATCTTCAATCCTGAATACTCAATCTTCAATCCTCAATCCTCAATCCTCAATCCTCAACCCTCAATCCTCAGTCCTCAAACCTCAATTCCGAATCCTCAATCCGGAATCCTCAATCTTCATCCCTCAGTCCGCAACAATCAATTGTCAATCCTCAATCCTCAATAGAATATCCTCAATTCACAACTTTCAATACTCAATCCCCAACCTTCAATATTCAAATCCCAATCCACAAACATCAATTCTCATCTCTCAACCCTCAACACTCAGTCCTCAATCTTCAATCCTCAATCCTCAATCGTCAATCCTCAATCCCCAATCCTCTATCATCAATCCTCCATCCGCAATCCTCAATCCTCAATACTCAATCCTCAATCTTCAATCCTCAATACTCAATCTTCAATCTTCAATCCTCAATCCTCAACCCTCAATCCTCAATCCGCAATCCTCAATCTTCAATCCTCAATACTCAATCTTCAATCCTCAATCCTGAATCCTCAATCCTCAATCCTCAATCCCCAATCAACAATCCTCAATCTTCAATACTCAACCCTCTATCCTCAATCCTCAATCCTCAATCCTCAATACTCAACCATCAATCCTCAATTCTCAATACTCAATAGAATATTCTGAATTCTCAGGATTCAATACTCAAACGTCAATCCTCAACCCTCAGCCCTCATTCTGAATCCTCAATCCTCAATCCTCAATCATCAATTTTCAATCCTCAATCCTCAACCCTCAGTCCTCATCCTCAATTCTCAATTCTCAATCATCAATCCTCAATCCTCAACCCTGAATCCTCAATCTTCAGCCCTCAGTCCTCAACAATCAATTGTCAATCCTCAATCCTCAATAGAATATACTCAATTCACAGTTTTCAATACTCAATCACCATTCTTCAATCTTCAAATCTCAATCCACAAGCATCAATTCTCATCACTCAACCCTCAACACTCAGTCCTCGATCTTCAATCCTCAATCCTCAAACCTCAATCTTCAATCCTCAATACACAATCTTCAATCCTCAATCCTCAATTCTCAGTCCTCAATACTCAATCCTCAATCCTCAATACACAATCTTCAATCCTCAATCCTCAATTCTCAGTCCTCAATACTCAATCCTCAATCGTCAATCCTCAATCCCCAATCCTCAACCATCAATCCTCAATCCTCAATCCTCAATCCTCAGTCCTCAATATTCAGTCCTCAATACTCAATCTTAAATCCTCAATCCTCAATCCTCAATCCTCAATCCTCAATATTCAAAACACAACCCTCAACCATCAATCCTCAATACTCAACCATCAATCCTCAATTCTCAATACTCAATAGAATATCCTGAATTCTCATGTTTCAATACTCAATCCACAATACTCAATAATCAAATCTCAATCCTCGATCATCAATTCTCAACGCTCAATCCTCAACACTCAGTCCTCTCTCTTCAATCTTCCATCCTCAATCCTCTATCCTCAAGCGTCAATCCTCAATCCTCAATCCTCAACCCTCAATCCTCAGCCCTCAAACCTCAATTCCGAATACACAATCTTCAATACTCAATCCTCAATCCTAAAATCCTCAATCCTCAGTATTCAACACTCAACCCTCAATCATCAATCCTCAATACTCAACCATCAATGCTCAATTCTCAATACCCAACAGAATATCCTGAATTCTCAGTTTTCAATACTCAATCCCCAATCTTCAATCTTCAAAGCTCAATACACAAACATCAATTCTCATCACCCAACCCTCAGCACTCAGTCGTCAATTTCAATCCTCAATCCTCAATTCTCAGTCCTCAATACTCAATCCTCAATCGCCAATCAACAATCCTCAATCCTCAGACCTCAAACATCAATGTTCAACCCTCAGTCCTCGTCCTCAATCCACAACACTCAATCCACAATCTTCAATCCTCAATACTCAATCTTCAATCCTCAATCCTTAATACTCAATCCTCAATCCTCATTCTTCAATCCTCACTACCCAATCCTCAATCTTCAATCCTCAATCCCCAACCCTCAATCCTCAGTCCTCAAACCTCAATTCTGAATCCTCAATCCTGAATCCTCAATCTTCAGCCCTCAGTCCTCAACAATCAATTGTCAATCCTCAATCCTCAATAGAATATACTCAATTCACAGTTTTCAATACTCAATCACCATTCTTCAATCTTCAAATCTCAATCCACAAACATCAATTCTCATCACTCAACCCTCAACACTCAGTCCTCAATCTTCAATCCTCAATCCTCAATCCTCAATCTTCAATCCTCAACACACAATCTTCAATCCTCAATCTTCAATTCTCAGTCCTGAATACTCAATCCTCAATCGTCAATCCTCAATCCCCAATACTCAATCTTCAATCCTCAATGCTCAATCCTTAATCCTCAATCCTCAATCTTCGATCCTGAATACTCAATCTTCAATCCTCAATCCTCAATCCTCAATCCTCAATCCTCAATCCTCAATCCTCAATACTCAACAGACAACCCTCAACCATCAATCCTCAATACTCAACCATCAATACTCAGTCCTCTCTCTTCAATCTTCCATCATCAATCCTCTATCCTCAAGCGTCAATCCTCAATCCTCAATCCTCAAGCCTCAATCCTCAGTCCTCAAACCTCAATTCCGAATCCTCAATCCGGAATCCTCAATCTTCATCCCTCAGTCCGCAACAATCAATTGTCAATCCTCAATCCTCAATAGAATATCCTCAATTCACAGCTTTCAATACTCAGTCCCCAACATTCAATATTCAAATCTCAATCCACAAACATCAATTCTCATCTCTCAACCCTCAACACTCAGTCCTCAATCTTCAATCCTCAATCCTCAATCGTCAATCCTCAATCCCCAATCCTCTATCATCAATCCTCAATCCGCAATCCTCAATCCTCAATCCTCAGTACTCAATCTTCAATCCTCAATCCTGAATCCTCAATCCTCAATCCTCAATCCCCAATCAACAATCCTCAATCTTCAATACTCAACCCTCTATCCTCAATCCTCAATCCTCAATCCTCAATACTCAACCATCAATCCGCAATTCTCAATACTCAATAGAATATTCTGAATTCTCAGGATTCAATACTCAAACGTCAATCCTCAACCCACAGCCCTCATTCCGAATCCTCAATCCTCAATCCTCAATCCTCAATTTTCAATCCTCAATAATCAACCCTCAGTCCTCATCCTCAATTCTCAATTCTCAATCATCAATCCTCAATCCTCAACCCTGAATCCTCAATCTTCAGCCCTCAGTCCTCAACAATCAATTGTCAATCCTCAATCCTCAATATAATATACTCAATTCACAGTTTTCAATACTCAATCACCATTCTTCAATCTTCAAGTCTCAATCCACAAGCATCAATTCTCATCACTCAACCCTCAACACTCAGTCCTCGATCTTCAATCCTCAATCCTCAAACCTCAATCTTCAATCCTCAATACACAATCTTCAATCCTCAATCCTCAATTCTCAGTCCTCAATACTCAATCCTCAATCCTCAATACACAATCTTCAATCCTCAATCCTCAATTCTCAGTCCTCAATACTCAATCCTCAATCGTCAATCCTCAATCCCCAATCCTCAACCATCAATCCTCAATCCTCAATCCTCAATCCTCAGTCCTCAATATTCAGTCCTCAATACTCAATCTTAAATCCTGAATCCTCAATCCTCAATCCTCAATCCTCAATACTCAACCATCAATCCTCAATTCTCAATACTCAATAGAATATTCTGAATTCTCAGGATTCAATACTCAAACGTCAATCCTCAACCCTCAGCCCTCATTCTGAATCCTCAATCCTCAATCCTCAATCATCAATTTTCAATCCTCAATCCTCAACCCTCAGTCCTCATCCTCAATTCTCAATTCTCAATCATCAATCCTCAATCCTCAACCCTGAATCCTCAATCTTCAGCCCTCAGTCCTCAACAATCAATTGTCAATCCTCAATCCTCAATAGAATATACTCAATTCACAGTTTTCAATACTCAATCACCATTCTTCAATCTTCAAATCTCAATCCACAAGCATCAATTCTCATCACTCAACCCTCAACACTCAGTCCTCGATCTTCAATCCTCAATCCTCAAACCTCAATCTTCAATCCTCAATACACAATCTTCAATCCTCAATCCTCAATTCTCAGTCCTCAATACTCAATCCTCAATCCTCAATACACAATCTTCAATCCTCAATCCTCAATTCTCAGTCCTCAATACTCAAACCTCAATCGTCAATCCTCAATCCCCAATCCTCAACCATCAATCCTCAATCCTCAATCCTCAATCCTCAGTCCTCAATATTCAGTCCTCAATACTCAATCTTAAATCCTCAATCCTCAATCCTCAATCCTCAATCCTCAATATTCAAAACACAACCCTCAACCATCAATCCTCAATACTCAACCATCAATCCTCAATTCTCAATACTCAATAGAATATCCTGAATTCTCATGTTTCAATACTCAATCCACAATACTCAATAATCAAATCTCAATCCTCGATCATCAATTCTCAACGCTCAATCCTCAACACTCAGTCCTCTCTCTTCAATCTTCCATCCTCAATCCTCTATCCTCAAGCGTCAATCCTCAATCCTCAATCCTCAACCCTCAATCCTCAGCCCTCAAACCTCAATTCCGAATACACAATCTTCAATACTCAATCCTCAATCCTAAAATCCTCAATCCTCAGTATTCAACACTCAGCCCTCAATCATCAATCCTCAATACTCAACCATCAATGCTCAATTCTCAATACCCAACAGAATATCCTGAATTCTCAGTTTTCAATACTCAATCCCCAATCTTCAATCTTCAAAGCTCAATACACAAACATCAATTCTCATCACCCAACCCTCAGCACTCAGTCGTCAATTTCAATCCTCAATCCTCAATTCTCAGTCCTCAATACTCAATCCTCAATCGTCAATCCTTAATCCTCAATCCTCAGACCTCAAACATCAATGTTCAACCCTCAGTCCTCGTCCTCAATCCACAACACTCAATCCACAATCTTCAATCCTCAATACTCAATCTTCAATCCTCAATCCTTAATACTCAATCCTCAATCCTCATTCTTCAATCCTCACTACCCAATCCTCAATCTTCAATCCTCAATCCCCAACCCTCAATCCTCAGTCCTCAAACCTCAATTCTGAATCCTCAATCCTGAATCCTCAATCTTCAGCCCTCAGTCCTCAACAATCAATTGTCAATCCTCAATCCTCAATAGAATATACTCAATTCACAGTTTTCAATACTCAATCACCATTCTTCAATCTTCAAATCTCAATCCACAAACATCAATTCTCATCACTCAACGCTCAACACTCAGTCCTCAATCTTCAATCCTCAATCCTCAATCCTCAATCTTCAATCCTCAACACACAATCTTCAATCCTCAATCCTCAATTCTCAGTCCTGAATACTCAATCCTCAATCGTCAATCCTCAATCCCCAATCCTCAATCTTCAATCCTCAATGCTCAATCCTTAATCCTCAATCCTCAATCTTCAATCCTGAATACTCAATCTTCAATCCTCAATCCTCAATCCTCAATCCTCAATCCTCAATCCTCAATCCTCAATACTCAACAGACAACACTCAACCATCAATCCTCAATACTCAACCATCAATACTCAGTCCTCTCTCTTCAATCTTCCATCATCAATCCTCTATCCTCAAGCGTCAATCCTCAATCCTCAATCCTCAAGCCTCAATCCTCAGTCCTCAAACCTCAATTCCGAATCCTCAATCCGCAATCCTCAATCTTCATCCCTCAGTCCGCAACAATCAATTGTCAATCCTCAATCCTCAATAGAATATCCTCAATTCACAGCTTTCAATACTCAATCCCCAACCTTCAATATTCAAATCTCAATCCACAAACATCAATTCTCATCTCTCAACCCTCAACACTCAGTCCTCAATCTTCAATCCTCAATCCTCAATCGTCAATCCTCAATCCCCAATCCTCTATCATCAATCCTCAATCCCCAATCAACAATCCTCAATCTTCAATACTCAACCCTCTATCCTCAATCCTCAATCCTCAATCCTCAATACTCAACCATCAATACGCAATTCTCAATACTCAATAGAATATTCTGAATTCTCAGGATTCAATACTCAAACGTCAATCCTCAACCCTCAGCCCTCATTCTGAATCCTCAATCCCCAATCCTCAATCCTCAATTTTCAATCCTCAATCCTCAACCCTCAGTCCTCATCATCAATTCTCAATTCTCAATCATCAATCCTCAATCCTCAACCCTGAATCCTCAATCTTCAGCCCTCAGTCCTCAACAATCAATTGTCAATCCTCAATCCTCAATAGAATATACTCAATTCACAGTTTTCAATACTCAATCACCATTCTTCAATCTTCAAGTCTCAATCCACAAGCATCAATTCTCATCACTCAACCCTCAACACTCAGTCCTCGATCTTCAATCCTCAATCCTCAAACCTCAATCTTCAATCCTCAATACACAATCTTCAATCCTCAATCCTCAATTCTCAGTCCTCAATACTCAATCCTCAATCCTCAATACACAATCTTCAATCCTCAATCCTCAATTCTCAGTCCTCAATACTCAATCCTCAATCGTCAATCCTCAATCCCCAATCCTCAACCATCAATCCTCAATCCTCAATCCTCAATCCTCAGTCCTCAATATTCAGTCCTCAATACTCAATCTTAAATCCTGAATCCTCGATCCTCAATCCTCAATCCTCAATATTCAAAACACAACCCTCAACCATCAATCCTCAATACTCAACCATCAATCCTCAATTCTCAATACTCAATAGAATATCCTGAATTCTCATGGTTCAACACTCAATCCACAATATTCAATAATCAAATCTCAATCCTCAAACATCAATTCTCAACACTCAATCCTCCGCACTCAGTCCTCTCTCTTCAATCCTCCATCCTCAATCCTCAATGCTCAAGAGTCAACCCTCAATCCTCAATCCTCAAATCTCAATTCTCAGTCATCAAACCTCAATCCCGAATCCTCAAACCTGAATCCTCGATCTTCAGCCCTCAGTCCTCAACAATCAATTGTCAATCTTCAATCCTCAATAGAATATACTCAATTCACAGTTTTCAATACTCAATCACCATTCTTCAATCTTCAAATCTCAATCCACAAACACCAATTCTCATCACTCAACCCTCAACACTCAGTCCTCAATCTTCAATCCTCAATCCTCAAACCTCAATCTTCAATCCTCAATACACAATCTTCAATCCTCAATCCTCAATTCTCAGTCCTGAATACTCAATCCTCAATCGTCAATCCTCAATCCCCAATCCTCAATCTTCAATCCCCAATCCTCAATCCTTAGTCCTCAATCCTCAATCTTCAATCCTGAATACTCAAGCTTCAATCCTCAATCCTCAATCCTCAATCCTCAATCCTCAATCCTCAATCCTCAATACTCAACACACAACCCTCAACCATCAATCCTCAATACTCAACCATCAATACTCAGTCCTCTCTCTTCAATCTTCCATCATCAATCCTCTATCCTCAAGCGTCAATCCTCAATCCTCAATGCTCAAGCCTCAATCCTCAGTCCTCAAACCTCAATTCCGAATCCTCAATCCGGAATCCTCTATCTTCATACCTCAGTCCGCAACAATCAATTGGCAATCCTCAATCCTCAATAGAATATCCTCAATTCACAGCTTTCAATACTCAATCCCCAACCTTCAATCTTCAAATCTCAATCCACAAACATGGATTCTCATCTCTCAACCCTCAACACTCAGTCCTCAATCTTCAATCCTCAATCCTCCATGGTCAATCCTCAATCCCCAATCCTCTATCATCAATCCTCAATCCGCAATGCTCAATCCTCAATACTCAATCCTCAATCTTCAATCCTCAATACTCAATCTTCAATCTTCAATCCTCAATCCTCAACCCTCAATCCTCAATCCGCAATCCTCAATCTTCAATCCTCAATACTCAATCTTCAATCCTCAATCCTGAAACCTCAATCCTCAATCCTCAATCCCCAATCAACAATCCTCAATCTTCAATACTCAACCCTCTATCCTCAATCCTCAACCCTCAATCCTCAATACTCAACCATCAATCCTCAATTCTCAATACTCAATAGAATATCCTGAATTCTCAGGATTCAATACTCAAACGTCAATCCTCAACCCTCAGCCCTCATTCTGAATCCTCAATCCTCAATCCTCAATCCTCAATTTTCAATCCTCAATCCTCAACCCTCGGTCCTCATCCTCAATTCTCAATTCTCAATCATCAATCCTCAATCCTCAATCCCCAACCCTCAATCCTCAGTCCTCAAACCTCAATTCTGAATCCTCAATCCGGAATCCTCAATCTTCATCCCTCAGTCCGCAACAATCAATTGTCAATCCTCAATCCTCAATAGAATATCCTCAATTCACAGCTTTCAATACTCAATCCCCAACCTTCAATATTCAAATCTCAATCCACAAACATCAATTCTCATCTCTCAACCCTCAACACTCAGTCCTCAATCTTCAATCCTCAATCCTCAATCGTCAATCCTCAATCCCCAATCCTCTATCATCAATCCTCAATCCGCAATCCTCAATCCTCAATACTCAATCCTCAATCTTCAATCCTCAATACTCAATCTTCAATCTTCAATCCTCAATCCTCAACCCTCAATCCTCAATCCGCAATCCTCAATCTTCAATCCTCAATACTCAATCTTCAATCCTCAATCCTGAATCCTCAATCCTCAATCCTCAATTCCCAATCAACAATCCTCAATCTTCAATACTCAACCCTCTATCCTCAATCCTCAATCCTCAATCCTCAATACTCAACCATCAATCCGCAATTCTCAATACTCAATAGAATATTCTGAATTCTCAGGATTCAATACTCAAACGTCAATCCTCAACCCTCAGCCCTCATTCTGAATCCTCAATCCTCAATCCTCAATCCTCAATTTTCAATCCTCAATCCTCAACCCTCAGTCCTCATCCTCAATTCTCAATTCTGAATCATCAATCCTCAATCCTCAACCCTGAATCCTCAATCTTCAGCCCTCAGTCCTCAACAATCAATTGTCAATCCTCAATCCTCAATAGAATATACTCAATTCACAGTTTTCAATACTCAATCACCATTCTTCAATCTTCAAGTCTCAATCCACAAGCATCAATTCTCATCACTCAACCCTCAACACTCAGTCCTCGATCTTCAATCCTCAATCCTCAAACCTCAATCTTCAATCCTCAATACACAATCTTCAATCCTCAATCCTCAATTCTCAGTCCTCAATACGCAATCCTCAATCCTCAATACACAATCTTCAATCCTCAATCCTCAATCCTCAGTCCTCAATATTCAGTCCTCAATACTCAATCTTAAATCCTCAATCCTCAATCCTCAATCCTCAATCCTCAATATTCAAAACACAACCCTCAACCATCAATCCTCAATACTCAACCATCAACCCTCAATTCTCAATACTCAATAGAATATCCTGAATTCTCATGGTTCAACACTCAATCCACAATATTCAATAATCAAATCTCAATCCTCAAACATCAATTCTCAACACTCAATCCTCCGCACTCAGTCCTCTCTCTTCAATCCTCCATCCTCAATCCTCAATCCTCAAGAGTCAACCCTCAATCCTCAATCCTCAAACCTTAATTCTCAGTCATCAAACCTCAATCCCGAATCCTCAAACCTGAATCCTCAATCTTCAGCCCTCAGTCCTCAACAGTCAATTGTCAACCTTCAATCCTCAATAGAATATGCTCAATTCACAGTTTTCAATACTCAATCACCATTCTTCAATCTTCAAATCTCAATCCACAAACACCAATTCTCATCACTCAACCCTCAACACTCAGTCCTCAATCTTCAATCCTCAATCCTCAAACCTCAATCTTCAATCCTCAATACACAATCTTCAATCCTCAATCCTCAATTCTCAGTCCTCAATACTCAACCCTCAATCCTCAATACACAATCTGCAATCCTCAATTCTCAATCCTCAACCATCAATCCTCAATCCTCAATCCTCAATCCTCAATCCTCAATATTCAGTCCTCAATACTCAATCTTCAATCCTCAATCCTCAATCCTCGATCCTCAATCCTCAATCCTCAATCTTCAATCCTCGACACACAATCTTCCATCCTCAATCCTCAAGTCTCAGTCCTGAATACTCAATCCTCAATCGTCAATCCTCAATCCCCAATCCTCAATCTTCAATCCCCAATCTTCAATCCTTAGTCCTCAATCCTCAATCTTCAATCCTGAATACTCAATCTTCAATCCTCAATCCTCAATCCTCAATCCTCAATCCTCAATCCTCAATCCTCAATACTCAACACACAACCCTCAACCGTCAATCCTCAATACTCAACCATCAATACTCAGTCCTCTCTCTTCAATCTTCCATCATCAATCCTCTATCCTCAAGCGTCAATCCTCAATCCTCAATGCTCAAGCCTCAATCCTCAGTCCTCAAACCTCAATTCCGAATCCTCAATCCGGAATCCTCTATCTTCATACCTCAGTCCGCAACAATCAATTGGCAATCCTCAATCCTCAATAGAATATCCTCAATTCACAGCTTTCAATACTCAATCCCCAACCTTCAATCTTCAAATCTCAATCCACAAATATCAATTCTCATCTCTCAACCCTCAACACTCAGTCCTCAATCTTCAATCCTCAATCCTCCATGATCAATCCTCAATCCCCAATCCTCTATCATCAATCCTCAATCCGCAATCCTCAATCCTCAATACTCAATCCTCAATCTTCAATCCTCAATACTCAATCTTCAATCTTCAATCCTCAATCCTCAACCCTCAATCCTCAATCCGCAATCCTCAATCTTCAATCCTCAATACTCAATCTTCAATCCTCAATCCTGAAACCTCAATCCTCAATCCTCAATCCCCAATCAACAATCCTCAATCTTCAATACTCAACCCTCTATCCTCAATCCTCAACCCTCAATCCTCAATACTCAACCATCAATCCTCAATTCTCAATACTCAATAGAATATCCTGAATTCTCAGGATTCAATACTCAAACGTCAATCCTCAACCCTCAGCCCTCATTCTGAATCCTCAATCCTCAATCCTCAATCCTCAATTTTCAATCCTCAATCCTCAACCCTCGGTCCTCAATCCTCAATATTCAGTCCTCAATACTCAATCTTCAATCCTCAATCCTCAATCCTCAATCCTCAATCCTCAATCCTCAATCCTCAATATCCAAAACACAACCCCCAACCATCAATCCTCAATACTCAACCATCAATCCTCAATTCTCAATACTCAATAGAGTATCCTGAATTCGCATGTTTCAATACTCAATCCACAATACTCAATAATAAAATCTCTATCCTCAAACATTAATTCTCAACGCTCGATCCTCAATCCTCAATACTCAATCTTCAATCCTCAATAGTCAATCTGCAATCCTCAATTCTCAATCCTCAATACTCAACCCTCATCCTTCAATCTTCAATACCCAATACTCAATCTTCAATCCTCAATACTCAATCTTCAATCCTCAATCCTTAATACTCAATCCTCAATCCTCATACTTCAATCCTCACTACCCAATCCTCAATCTTCAATCCTCAATCCCCAACCCTCAATCCTCAGTCCTCAAACCTCAATTCTGAATCCTCAATCCTGAATCCTCAATCTTCAGCCCTCAGTCCTCAACAATCAATTGTCAATCCTCAATCCTCAATAGAATATACTCAATTCACAGCTTTCAATACTCAATCATCATTCTATAATCTTCAAATCTCAATCCACAAACATCAATTCTCATCACTCAACCCTCAACACTCAGTCCTCAATCTTCAATCCTCAATCCTCAATCCTCAATCTTCAATCCTCAACACACAATCTTCAATCCTCAATCCTCAATTCTCAGTCCTGAATACTCAATCCTCAATCGTCAATCCTCAATCCCCAATCCTCAATCTTCAATCCTCAATGCTCAATCCTTAATCCTCAATCCTCAATCTTCAATCCTGAATACTCAATCTTCAATCCTCAATCCTCAATCCTCAATCCTCAATCCTCAATCCTCAATCCTCAATACTCAACAGACAACACTCAACCATCAATCCTCAATACTCAACCATCAATACTCAGTCCTCTCTCTTCAATCTTCCATCATCAATCCTCTATCCTCAAGCGTCAATCCTCAATCCTCAATCCTCAAGCCTCAATCCTCAGTCCTCAAACCTCAATTCCGAATCCTCAATCCGCAATCCTCAATCTTCATCCCTCAGTCCGCAACAATCAATTGTCAATCCTCAATCCTCAATAGAATATCCTCAATTCACAGCTTTCAATACTCAATCCCCAACCTTCAATATTCAAATCTCAATCCACAAACATCAATTCTCATCTCTCAACCCTCAACACTCAGTCCTCAATCTTCAATCCTCAATCCTCAATCGTCAATCCTCAATCCCCAATCCTCTATCATCAATCCTCAATCCCCAATCAACAATCCTCAATCTTCAATACTCAACCCTCTATCCTCAATCCTCAATCCTCAATCCTCAATACTCAACCATCAATACGCAATTCTCAATACTCAATAGAATATTCTGAATTCTCAGGATTCAATACTCAAACGTCAATCCTCAACCCTCAGCCCTCATTCTGAATCCTCAATCCCCAATCCTCAATCCTCAATTTTCAATCCTCAATCCTCAACCCTCAGTCCTCATCATCAATTCTCAATTCTCAATCATCAATCCTCAATCCTCAACCCTGAATCCTCAATCTTCAGCCCTCAGTCCTCAACAATCAATTGTCAATCCTCAATCCTCAATAGAATATACTCAATTCACAGTTTTCAATACTCAATCACCATTCTTCAATCTTCAAGTCTCAATCCACAAGCATCAATTCTCATCACTCAACCCTCAACACTCAGTCCTCGATCTTCAATCCTCAATCCTCAAACCTCAATCTTCAATCCTCAATACACAATCTTCAATCCTCAATCCTCAATTCTCAGTCCTCAATACTCAATCCTCAATCCTCAATACACAATCTTCAATCCTCAATCCTCAATTCTCAGTCCTCAATACTCAATCCTCAATCGTCAATCCTCAATCCCCAATCCTCAACCATCAATCCTCAATCCTCAATCCTCAATCCTCAGTCCTCAATATTCAGTCCTCAATACTCAATCTTAAATCCTGAATCCTCGATCCTCAATCCTCAATCCTCAATATTCAAAACACAACCCTCAACCATCAATCCTCAATACTCAACCATCAATCCTCAATTCTCAATACTCAATAGAATATCCTGAATTCTCATGGTTCAACACTCAATCCACAATATTCAATAATCAAATCTCAATCCTCAAACATCAATTCTCAACACTCAATCCTCCGCACTCAGTCCTCTCTCTTCAATCCTCCATCCTCAATCCTCAATGCTCAAGAGTCAACCCTCAATCCTCAATCCTCAAATCTCAATTCTCAGTCATCAAACCTCAATCCCGAATCCTCAAACCTGAATCCTCGATCTTCAGCCCTCAGTCCTCAACAATCAATTGTCAATCTTCAATCCTCAATAGAATATACTCAATTCACAGTTTTCAATACTCAATCACCATTCTTCAATCTTCAAATCTCAATCCACAAACACCAATTCTCATCACTCAACCCTCAACACTCAGTCCTCAATCTTCAATCCTCAATCCTCAAACCTCAATCTTCAATCCTCAATACACAATCTTCAATCCTCAATCCTCAATTCTCAGTCCTGAATACTCAATCCTCAATCGTCAATCCTCAATCCCCAATCCTCAATCTTCAATCCCCAATCCTCAATCCTTAGTCCTCAATCCTCAATCTTCAATCCTGAATACTCAAGCTTCAATCCTCAATCCTCAATCCTCAATCCTCAATCCTCAATCCTCAATCCTCAATACTCAACACACAACCCTCAACCATCAATCCTCAATACTCAACCATCAATACTCAGTCCTCTCTCTTCAATCTTCCATCATCAATCCTCTATCCTCAAGCGTCAATCCTCAATCCTCAATGCTCAAGCCTCAATCCTCAGTCCTCAAACCTCAATTCCGAATCCTCAATCCGGAATCCTCTATCTTCATACCTCAGTCCGCAACAATCAATTGGCAATCCTCAATCCTCAATAGAATATCCTCAATTCACAGCTTTCAATACTCAATCCCCAACCTTCAATCTTCAAATCTCAATCCACAAACATGGATTCTCATCTCTCAACCCTCAACACTCAGTCCTCAATCTTCAATCCTCAATCCTCCATGGTCAATCCTCAATCCCCAATCCTCTATCATCAATCCTCAATCCGCAATGCTCAATCCTCAATACTCAATCCTCAATCTTCAATCCTCAATACTCAATCTTCAATCTTCAATCCTCAATCCTCAACCCTCAATCCTCAATCCGCAATCCTCAATCTTCAATCCTCAATACTCAATCTTCAATCCTCAATCCTGAAACCTCAATCCTCAATCCTCAATCCCCAATCAACAATCCTCAATCTTCAATACTCAACCCTCTATCCTCAATCCTCAACCCTCAATCCTCAATACTCAACCATCAATCCTCAATTCTCAATACTCAATAGAATATCCTGAATTCTCAGGATTCAATACTCAAACGTCAATCCTCAACCCTCAGCCCTCATTCTGAATCCTCAATCCTCAATCCTCAATCCTCAATTTTCAATCCTCAATCCTCAACCCTCGGTCCTCATCCTCAATTCTCAATTCTCAATCATCAATCCTCAATCCTCAATCCCCAACCCTCAATCCTCAGTCCTCAAACCTCAATTCTGAATCCTCAATCCGGAATCCTCAATCTTCATCCCTCAGTCCGCAACAATCAATTGTCAATCCTCAATCCTCAATAGAATATCCTCAATTCACAGCTTTCAATACTCAATCCCCAACCTTCAATATTCAAATCTCAATCCACAAACATCAATTCTCATCTCTCAACCCTCAACACTCAGTCCTCAATCTTCAATCCTCAATCCTCAATCGTCAATCCTCAATCCCCAATCCTCTATCATCAATCCTCAATCCGCAATCCTCAATCCTCAATACTCAATCCTCAATCTTCAATCCTCAATACTCAATCTTCAATCTTCAATCCTCAATCCTCAACCCTCAATCCTCAATCCGCAATCCTCAATCTTCAATCCTCAATACTCAATCTTCAATCCTCAATCCTGAATCCTCAATCCTCAATCCTCAATTCCCAATCAACAATCCTCAATCTTCAATACTCAACCCTCTATCCTCAATCCTCAATCCTCAATCCTCAATACTCAACCATCAATCCGCAATTCTCAATACTCAATAGAATATTCTGAATTCTCAGGATTCAATACTCAAACGTCAATCCTCAACCCTCAGCCCTCATTCTGAATCCTCAATCCTCAATCCTCAATCCTCAATTTTCAATCCTCAATCCTCAACCCTCAGTCCTCATCCTCAATTCTCAATTCTGAATCATCAATCCTCAATCCTCAACCCTGAATCCTCAATCTTCAGCCCTCAGTCCTCAACAATCAATTGTCAATCCTCAATCCTCAATAGAATATACTCAATTCACAGTTTTCAATACTCAATCACCATTCTTCAATCTTCAAGTCTCAATCCACAAGCATCAATTCTCATCACTCAACCCTCAACACTCAGTCCTCGATCTTCAATCCTCAATCCTCAAACCTCAATCTTCAATCCTCAATACACAATCTTCAATCCTCAATCCTCAATTCTCAGTCCTCAATACGCAATCCTCAATCCTCAATACACAATCTTCAATCCTCAATCCTCAATCCTCAGTCCTCAATATTCAGTCCTCAATACTCAATCTTAAATCCTCAATCCTCAATCCTCAATCCTCAATCCTCAATATTCAAAACACAACCCTCAACCATCAATCCTCAATACTCAACCATCAACCCTCAATTCTCAATACTCAATAGAATATCCTGAATTCTCATGGTTCAACACTCAATCCACAATATTCAATAATCAAATCTCAATCCTCAAACATCAATTCTCAACACTCAATCCTCCGCACTCAGTCCTCTCTCTTCAATCCTCCATCCTCAATCCTCAATCCTCAAGAGTCAACCCTCAATCCTCAATCCTCAAACCTTAATTCTCAGTCATCAAACCTCAATCCCGAATCCTCAAACCTGAATCCTCAATCTTCAGCCCTCAGTCCTCAACAGTCAATTGTCAACCTTCAATCCTCAATAGAATATGCTCAATTCACAGTTTTCAATACTCAATCACCATTCTTCAATCTTCAAATCTCAATCCACAAACACCAATTCTCATCACTCAACCCTCAACACTCAGTCCTCAATCTTCAATCCTCAATCCTCAAACCTCAATCTTCAATCCTCAATACACAATCTTCAATCCTCAATCCTCAATTCTCAGTCCTCAATACTCAACCCTCAATCCTCAATACACAATCTGCAATCCTCAATTCTCAATCCTCAACCATCAATCCTCAATCCTCAATCCTCAATCCTCAATCCTCAATATTCAGTCCTCAATATTCAATCTTCAATCCTCAATCCTCAATCCTCGATCCTCAATCCTCAATCCTCAATCTTCAATCCTCGACACACAATCTTCCATCCTCAATCCTCAAGTCTCAGTCCTGAATACTCAATCCTCAATCGTCAATCCTCAATCCCCAATCCTCAATCTTCAATCCCCAATCTTCAATCCTTAGTCCTCAATCCTCAATCTTCAATCCTGAATACTCAATCTTCAATCCTCAATCCTCAATCCTCAATCCTCAATCCTCAATCCTCAATCCTCAATACTCAACACACAACCCTCAACCGTCAATCCTCAATACTCAACCATCAATACTCAGTCCTCTCTCTTCAATCTTCCATCATCAATCCTCTATCCTCAAGCGTCAATCCTCAATCCTCAATGCTCAAGCCTCAATCCTCAGTCCTCAAACCTCAATTCCGAATCCTCAATCCGGAATCCTCTATCTTCATACCTCAGTCCGCAACAATCAATTGGCAATCCTCAATCCTCAATAGAATATCCTCAATTCACAGCTTTCAATACTCAATCCCCAACCTTCAATCTTCAAATCTCAATCCACAAATATCAATTCTCATCTCTCAACCCTCAACACTCAGTCCTCAATCTTCAATCCTCAATCCTCCATGATCAATCCTCAATCCCCAATCCTCTATCATCAATCCTCAATCCGCAATCCTCAATCCTCAATACTCAATCCTCAATCTTCAATCCTCAATACTCAATCTTCAATCTTCAATCCTCAATCCTCAACCCTCAATCCTCAATCCGCAATCCTCAATCTTCAATCCTCAATACTCAATCTTCAATCCTCAATCCTGAAACCTCAATCCTCAATCCTCAATCCCCAATCAACAATCCTCAATCTTCAATACTCAACCCTCTATCCTCAATCCTCAACCCTCAATCCTCAATACTCAACCATCAATCCTCAATTCTCAATACTCAATAGAATATCCTGAATTCTCAGGATTCAATACTCAAACGTCAATCCTCAACCCTCAGCCCTCATTCTGAATCCTCAATCCTCAATCCTCAATCCTCAATTTTCAATCCTCAATCCTCAACCCTCGGTCCTCAATCCTCAATATTCAGTCCTCAATACTCAATCTTCAATCCTCAATCCTCAATCCTCAATCCTCAATCCTCAATCCTCAATCCTCAATATCCAAAACACAACCCCCAACCATCAATCCTCAATACTCAACCATCAATCCTCAATTCTCAATACTCAATAGAGTATCCTGAATTCGCATGTTTCAATACTCAATCCACAATACTCAATAATAAAATCTCTATCCTCAAACATTAATTCTCAACGCTCGATCCTCAATCCTCAATACTCAATCTTCAATCCTCAATAGTCAATCTGCAATCCTCAATTCTCAATCCTCAATACTCAACCCTCATCCTTCAATCTTCAATACCCAATACTCAATCTTCAATCCTCAATACTCAATCTTCAATCCTCAATCCTTAATACTCAATCCTCAATCCTCATTCTTCAATCCTCACTACCCAATCCTCAATCTTCAATCCTCAATCCCCAACCCTCAATCCTCAGTCCTCAAACCTCAATTCTGAATCCTCAATCCTGAATCCTCAATCTTCAGCCCTCAGTCCTCAACAATCAATTGTCAATCCTCAATCCTCAATAGAATATACTCAATTCACAGCTTTCAATACTCAATCATCATTCTATAATCTTCAAATCTCAATCCACAAACATCAATTCTCATCACTCAACCCTCAACACTCAGTCCTCAATCTTCAATCCTCAATTCTCAATCCTCAATCTTCAATCCTCAACACACAATCTTCAATCCTCAATCCTCAATTCTCAGTCCTGGATACTCAATCCTCAATCCCCAATCCTCAATCTTCAATCCTCAATCCTCAATCCTTAATCCTCAATCCTCAATCTTCAATCCTGAATACTCAATCTTCAATCCTCAATCCTCAATCCTCAATCCTCAACCCTCAATCCTCAATCCTCAATACTCAACAGACAACCCTCAACCATCAATCCTCAATACTCAACCATCAATACTCAGTCCTCTCTCTTCAATCTTCCATCATCAATCCTCTATCCTCAAGCGTCAATCCTCAATCCTCAATCCTCAAGCCTCAATCCTCAGTCCTCAAACCTCAATTCCGAATCCTCAATCCGGAATCCTCAATCTTCATCCCTCAGTCCGCAACAATCAATTGTCAATCCTCAATCCTCAATAGAATATCCTCAATTCACAGCTTTCAATACTCAATCCCCAACCTTCAATATTCAAATCTCAATCCACAAACATCAATTCTCATCTCTCAACCCTCAACACTCAGTCCTCAATCTTCAATCCTCAATCCTCAATCGTCAATCCTCAATCCCCAATCCTCTATCATCAATCCTCCATCCGCAATCCTCAATCCTCAATACTCAATCCTCAATCTTCAATCCTCAATACTCAATCTTCAATCTTCAATCCTCAATCCTCAACCCTCAATCCTCAATCAGCAATCCTCAATCTTCAATCCTCAATACTCAATCTTCAATCCTCAATCCTGAATCCTCAATCCTCAATCCTCAATCCCCAGTCAACAATCCTCAATCTTCAATACTCAACCCTCTATCCTCAATCCTCAATCCTCAATCCTCAATACTCAACCATCAATCCTCAATTCTCAATACTCAATAGAATATTCTGAATTCTCAGGATTCAATACTCAAACGCCAATCCTCAACCCTCAGCCCTCATTCTGAATCCTCACTCCTCAATCCTCAATCCTCAATTTTCAATCCTCAATCCTCAACCCTCAGTCCTCATCCTCAATTCTCAATTCTCAATCATCAATCCTCAATCCTCAACCCTGAATCCTCAATCTTCAGCCCTCAGTCCTCAACAATCAATTGTCAATCCTCAATCCTCAATAGAATATACTCAATTCACAGTTTTCAATACTGAATCACCATTCTTCAATCTTCAAATCTCAATCCACAAGCATCAATTCTCATCACTCAACCCTCAACACTCAGTCCTCGATCTTCAATCCTCAATCCTCAAACCTCAATCTTCAATCCTCAATACACAATCTTCAATCCTCAATCCTCAATTCTCAGACCTCAATACTCAATCCTCAATCCTCAATACACAATCTTCAATCCTCAATCCTCAATTCTCAGTCCTGAATACTCAATCCTCAATCGTCAATCCTCAATCCCCAATCCTCAACTATCAATCCTCAATCCTCAATCCTCAATCCTCAGTCCTCAATATTCAGTCCTCAATACTCAATCCTAAATCCTCAATCCTCAATCCTCAATATTCAAAACACAACCCTCAACCATCAATCCTCAATACTCAACCATCAATCCTCAATTCTCAATACTCAATAGAATATCCTGAATTCTCATGTTTCAATACTCAATCCACAATACTCAATAATCAAATCTCAATCCTCGATCATCAATTCTCAACCCTCAATCCTCAGCCCTCAAACCTCAATTCCGAATACACAATCTTCAATACTCAATCCTCAATTCTAAAATCCTCAATCCTCAGTATTCAACACTCAACCCTCAATCATCAATCCTCAATACTCAACCATCAATGCTCAATTCTCAATACCCAACAGAATATCCTGAATTCTCAGTTTTCAATACTCAATCCCCAATCTTCAATCTTCAAAGCTCAATACACAAACATCAATTCTCATCACCCAACCCTCAGCACTCAGTCGTCAATTTCAATCCTCAATCCTCAATTCTCAGTCCTCAATACTCAATCCTCAATCGTCAATCCTCAATCCTCAATCCTCAGACCTCAAACATCAATGTTCAACCCTCAGTCCTCGTCCTCAATCCACAACACTCAATCCACAATCTTCAATCCTCAATACTCAATCTTCAATCCTCAATCCTTAATACTCAATCCTCAATCCTCATTCTTCAATCCTGAATACTCAATCTTCAATCCTCAATCCTCAATCCTCAATCCTCAATCCTCAATCCTCAATCCTCAATACTCAACAGACAACCCTCAACCATCAATCCTCAATACTCAACCATCAATACTCAGTCCTCTCTCTTCAATCTTCCATCATCAATCCTCTATCCTCAAGCGTCAATCCTCAATCCTCAATCCTCAAGCCTCAATCCTCAGTCCTCAAACCTCAATTCCGAATCCTCAGTCCGGAATCCTCAATCTTCATCCCTCAGTCCGCAACAATCAATTGTCAATCCTCAATCCTCAATAGAATATCCTCAATTCACAGCTTTCAATACTCAATCCCCAACCTTCAATATTCAAATCTCAATCCACAAACATCAATTCTCATCTCTCAACCCTCAACACTCAGTCCTCAATCTTCAATCCTCAATCCTCAATCGTCAATCCTCAATCCCCAATCCTCTATCATCAATCCTCAATCCGCAATCCTCAATCCTCAATACTCAATCCTCAATCTTCAATCCTCAATACTCAATCTTCAATCTTCAATCCTCAATCCTCAACCCTCAATCCTCAATCCGCAATCCTCAATCTTCAATCCTCAATTTTCAATCCTCAATCCTCAACCCTCAGTCCTCATCCTCAATTCTCAATTCTCAATCATCAATCCTCAATCCTCAACCCTGAATCCTCAATCTTCAGCCCTCAGTACTCAACAATCAATTGTCAATCCTCAATCCTCAATAGAATATACTCAATTCACAGTTTTCAATACTCAATCACCATTCTTCAATCTTCAAGTCTCAATCCACAAGCATCAATTCTCATCACTCAACCCTCAACACTCAGTCCTCGATCTTCAATCCTCAATCCTCAAACCTCAATCTTCAATCCTCAATACACAATCTTCAATCCTCAATCCTCAATTCTCAGTCCTCAATACTCAATCCTCAATCCTCAATACACAATCTTCAATCCTCAATCCTCAATTCTCAGTCCTCAATACTCAATCCTCAATCGTCAATCCTCAATCCCCAATCCTCAACCATCAATCCTCAATCTTCAATCCTCAATCCTCAGTCCTCAATATTCAGTCCTCAATACTCAATCTTAAATCCTCAATCCTCAATCCTCAATCCTCAATCCTCAATATTCAAAACACAACCCTCAACCATCAATCCTCAATACTCAACCATCAATCCTCAATTCTCAATACTCAATAGAATATCCTGAATTCTCATGGTTCAACACTCAATCCACAATATTCAATAATCAAATCTCAATCCTCAAACATCAATCCTCAACACTCAATCCTCCGCACTCAGTCCTCTCTCTTCAATCCTCCATCCTCAATCCTCAATCCTCAAGAGTCAACCCTCAATCCTCAATCCTCAAACCTCAATTCTCAGTCATCAAACCTCAATCCCGAATCCTCAAACCTGAATCCTCGATCTTCAGCCCTCAGTCCTCAACAATCAATTGTCAATCTTCAATCCTCAATAGAATATACTCAATTCACAGTTTTCAATACTCAATCACCATTCTTCAATCTTCAAATCTCAATCCACAAACACCAATTCTCATCACTCAACCCTCAACACTCAGTCCTCAATCTTCAATCCTCAATCCTCAAACCTCAATCTTCAATCCTCAATACACAATCTTCAATCTTCAATCCTCAATTCTCAGTCCTCAATACTCAACCCTCAATCCTCAATACACAATCTGCAATCCTCAATTCTCAATCCTCAACCATCAATCCTCAATCCTCAATCCTCAATCCTCAATCCTCAATATTCAGTCCTCAATACTCAATCTTCAATCCTCAATCCTCAATCCTCAATCCTCAATCCTCAATCCTCAATCCTCAATCCTCAATCCTCAATATTCAAAACACAACCCTCAACCATCAATCCTCAATACTCAACCATCAATCCTCAATTCTCAATACTCAATAGAATATCCTGAATTCTCATGTTTCAATACTCAATCCACAATGCTCAATAATCAAATCTCAATCCACGAACACCAATTCTCAACGCTCAATCCTCAACACTCAGTCCTCTCTCTTCAATCTTCCATCCTCAATCCTCTATCCTCAAGCGTCAATCCTCAATCCTCAATCAACAATCTTCAATCTTCAATACTCAGTCTTCTATCCTCAATCCTCAATCCTCAAAACTCAACCATCAATCCTCAATTCTCAATACTCAATAGAATATACTGAATTCTCAGGATTCATTACTCAAACGTCAATCTTCAACCCTCAGCCCTCATTCTGAATCCTCAATCCTCAACCCTCAATCCTCAATTTTTAATCCTCAATCCTCAACCCTCAGTCCTCTATCCTCAATCCTGAATCATCAATACTCAATCCTCAATCCTCAATCCTCAATCCTCAATCTTCAATCCTCAACACTCAATCTTCAATCATCAATCCACAATCTTCAATCCTCAATACTCAATCTTCAATCCTCAATCCTTAATACTCAATCCTCAATCCTCATTCTTCAATCCTCACTACCCAATCCTCAATCTTCAATCCTCAATCCTCAACCCTCAATCCTCAGTCCTCAAACCTCAATTCTGAATCCTCAATCCTGAATCCTCAATCTTCAGCCCTCAGTCCTCAACAATCAATTGTCAATCCTCAATCGTCAATAGAATATACTCAATTCACAGTTTTCAATACTCAATCACCATTCTTCAATCTTCAAATCTCAATCCACAAACATCAATTCTCATCACTCAACCCTCAACACTCAGTCCTCAATCTTCAATCCTCAATCCTCAATCCTCAATCTTCAGTCCTCGACACACAATCTTCAATCCTCAATCCTCAAGTCTAAGTCCTGAATACTCAATCCTCAATCGTCAATCCTCAATCCCCAATCCTCAATCTTCAATCCCCAATCTTCAATCCTTAGTCCTCAATCCTCAATCTTCAATCCTGAATACTCAATCTTCAATCCTCAATCCTCAATCCTCAATCCTCAATCCTCAATCGTCAATACTCAACACACAACCCTCAACCATCAATCCTCAATACTCAACCATCAATGCTCAGTCCTCACTCTTCAATCTTCCATCATCAATCCTCTATCCTCAAGCGTCAATCCTCAATCCTCAATGCTCAAGCCTCAATCCTCAGTCCTCAAACCTCAATTCCGAATCCTCAATCCGGAATCCTCTATCTTCATACCTCAGTCCGCAACAATCAATTGGCAATCCTCAATCCTCAATAGAATATCCTCAATTCACAGCTTTCAATACTCAATCCCCAACCTTCAATCTTCAAATCTCAATCCACAAACATCAATTCTCATCTCTCAACCCTCAACACTCAGTCCTCAATCTTCAATCCTCAATCCTCCATGGTCAATCCTCAATCCCCAATCCTCTATCATCAATCCTCAATCCGCAATCCTCAATCCTCAATACTCAATCCTCAATCGTCAATCCTCAATACTCAATCTTCAATCTTCAATCCTCAATCCTCAACCCTCAATCCTCAATCCGCAATCCTCAATCTTCAATCCTCAATACTCAATCTTTAATCCTCAATCCTGAAACCTCAATCCTCAATCCTCAATCCCCAATCAACAATCCTCAATCTTCAATACTCAACCCTCTATCCTCAATCCTCAACCCTCAATCCTCAATACTCAACCATCAATCCTCAATTCTCAATACTCAATAGAATATCCTGAATTCTCAGGATTCAATACTCAAACGTCAATCCTCAACCCTCAGCCCTCATTCTGAATCCTCAATCCTCAATCCTCAATCCTCAATTTTCAATCCTCAATCCTCAACCCTCGGTCCTCATCCTCAATTCTCAATTCTCAATCATCAATCCTCAATCCTCAATCCTCAATCCTCAATCCTCAATCCTCAATATTCAAAACACAACCCTCAACCATCAATCCTCAATACTCAACCATCAATCCTCAATTCTCAATACTCAATAGAATATCCTGAATTCTCATGTTTCAATACTCAATCCACAATACTCAAAAATCAAATCTCAATCCTCGAACACCAATTCTCAACGCTCAATCCTCAACACTCAGTCCTCTCTCTTCAATCTTCCATCCTCAATCCTCAATCCTCAATCCTCAATCCTCAATCCTCAATCCTCAATATTCAAAACACAACCCCCAACCATCAATCCTCAATACTCAACCATCAATCCTCAATTCTCAATAGTCAATAGAGTATCCTGAGTTCTCATGTTTCAATACTCAATCCACAATACTCAATAATAAAATCTCAATCCTCAAACATTAGTTCTCAACGCTTAATCCTCAATCCTCAATACTCAATCTTCAATCCTCAATAATCAATCTGCAATCCTCAATTCTCAATCCTCAATCCTCAACCCTCATCCTTCAATCTTCAATACCCAATACTCAATCTTCAATCCTCAATACTCAATCCCCAATTCTCAATCCTCAATCCTCAATCCTCAGACCTCAAACATCAATGTTCAACCCTCAGTCCTCGTCCTCAATCCACAACACTCAATCCACAATCTTCAATCCTCAATACTCAATCTTCAATCCTCAATCCTTAATACTCAATCCTCAATCCTCATTCTTCAATCCTCACTACCCAATCCTCAATCTTCAATCCTCAATCCCCAACCCTCAATCCTCAGTCCTCAAACCTCAATTCTGAATCCTCAATCCTGAATCCTCAATCTTCAGCCCTCAGTCCTCAACAATCAATTGTCAATCCTCAATCCTCAATAGAATATACTCAATTCACAGTTTTCAATACTCAATCACCATTCTTCAATCTTCAGATCTCAATCCACAAACATCAATTCTCATCACTCAACCCTCAACACTCAGTCCTCAATCTTCAATCCTCAATCCTCAATCCTAAATCTTCAATCCTCAACAAACAATATTCAATCCTCAATCCTCAATTCTCAGTCCTGAATACTCAATCCTCAATCGTCAATCCTCAATCCCCAATCCTCTATCTTCATCCTCAATCCTCAATACTTAATCCTCAATCCTCAATCTTCAATCCTGAATACTCAATCTTCAATCCTCAATCCTCAATCCTCAATCCTCAATTCTCAATCCTGAATGCTCAATCCTCAATACTCAACCCACAACCCTCAACCATCAATCCTCAATACTCAACCATCAATACTCAGTCCTCTCTCTTCAATCTTCCATCATCAATCCTCTATCCTCAAGCGTCAATCCTCAATCCTCAATCCTCAATCCTCAAGCCTCAATCCTCAGTCCTCAAACCTCAATTCCGAATCCTCAATCCGGAATCCTCAATCTTCATCCCTCAGTCCGCAACAATCAATTGTCAATCCTCAATCCGCAATAGAATATCCTCAATTCACAGCTTTCAATACCCAATCCCCAACCTTCAATATTCATATCCCAATCCACAAACATCAATTCTCATATCTCAACCCTCAACACTCAGTCCTCAATCTTCAATCCTCAATCCTCAATCGTCAATCCTCAATCCCCAATCCTCTATCATCAATCCTCAATCCGCAATCCTCAATCCTCAATACTCAATACACAATCTTCAATCCTCAATCCTCAATTCTCAGTCCTCAATACTCAATCCTCAATCTTCAATCCTCAATCCTCAAACCTCAATCTTCAATCCTCAATACACAATCTTCAATCCTCAATCCTCAATTCTCAGGCCTCAATCCTCAATCCTCAATCCTCAATACACAATCTTCAATCCTCAATCCTCAATTCTCAGTCCTCAATACTCAATCCTCAATCGTCAATCCTCAATCCCCAATCCTCAACCATCAATCCTCAATCCTCAATCCTCAATCCTCAGTCCTCAATATTCGGTCCTCAATACTCAATCTTAAATCCTCAATCCTCAATCCTCAATCCTCAATCCTCAATATTCAAAACACAACCCTCAACCATCAATCCTCAATACTCAACCATCAATCCTCAATTCTCAATACTCAATAGAATATCCTGAATTCTCATGTTTCAATACTCAATCCACAATACTCAATAATCAAATCTCATTCGTCGAACATCAATTCTCAACGCACAATCCTCAACACTCAGTCCTCTCTCTTCAATCTTCCATCCTCAATCCTCTATCCTCAAGCGTCAATCCTCAATCATCAATCTTCAATCCTCAATCCTCAATCCTCAATCCTCAATACACAATCTTCAATCCTCAATCCTCAATTCTCAGTCCTCAATACTCAATCCTCAATCGTCAATCCTCAATCCCCAATCCTCAACCATCAATCCTCAATCCTCAATCCTCAATCCTCAGTCCTCAATATTCAGTCCTCAATACTCAATCTTAAATCCTCAATCCTCAATCCTCAATCCTCAATCCTCAATATTCAAAACACAACCCTCAACCATCAATCCTCAATACTCAACCATCAATCCTCAATTCTCAATACTCAATAGAATATCCTGAATTCTCATGGTTCAACACTCAATCCACAATATTCAATAATCAAACCTCAATCCTCAAACATCAATTCTCAACACTCAACCCTCAACACTCAGTCCTCAATCTTCAATCCTCAATCCTCAATCCTCAATCTTCAATCCTCAACACACAATATTCAATCCTCAATCCTCAATTCTCAGTCCTGAATACTCAATCCTCAATCGTCAATCCTGAATCCCCAATCCTCAATCTTCATCCTCAATCCTCAATCCTTAATCCTCAATCCTCAATCTTCAATCCTGAATACTCAATCTTCAATCCTCAATCCTCAATCCTCAATCCTCAATCCTCAATCCTCAATCCTCAATACTCAACCCACAACCCTCAACCATCAATCCTCAATACTCAACCATCAATACTCAGTCCTCTCTCTTCAATCTTCCATCATCAATCCTCTATCCTCAAGCGTCAATCCTCAATCCTCAATCCTCAATCCTCAAGCCTCAATCCTCAGTCCTCAAACCTCAATTCCGAATCCTCAATCCGGAATCCTCAATCTTCATCCCTCAGTCCGCAACAATCAATTGTCAATCCTCAATCCGCAATAGAATATCCTCAATTCACAGCTTTCAATACTCAATCCCCAACCTTCAATATTCATATCCCAATCCACAAACATCAATTCTCATATCTCAACCCTCAACACTCAGTCCTCAATCTTCAATCCTCAATCCTCAATCGTCAATCCTCAATCCCCAATCCTCTATCATCAATCCTCAATCCGCAATCCTCAATCCTCAATACTCAATACTCAACCTTCAATCCTCAATACTCAATCTTCAATCTTCAATCCTCAATCCTCAACCCTCAATCCTCAATCCGCAATCCTCAATCTTCAATCCTCAATACTCAATCCTCAATCGTCAATCCTCAATCCCCAATCCTCAACCATCAATCCTCAATCCTCAATCCTCAATCCTCAGTCCTCAATATTCAGTCCTCAATACTCAATCTTAAATCCTCAATCCTCAATCCTCAATCCTCAATCCTCAATCCTCAATATTCAAAACACAACCCTCAACCATCAATCCTCAATACTCAACCATCAATCCTCAATTCTCAATACTCAATAGAATATCCTGAATTCTCATGTTTCAATACTCAATCCACAATACTCAATAATCAAATCTCATTCCTCGAACATCAATTCTCAACGCTCAATCCTCAACACTCAGTCCTCTCTCTTCAATCTTCCATCCTCAATCCTCTATCCTCAAGCGTCAATCCTCAATCGTCAATCTTCAATCCTCAATCCTCAATTCTCAGTCCTCAATAACCAATCCTCAATCGTCAATCCTCAATCCCCAATCCTCAATCATCAATCCTCAATCCTCAATCCTCAATCGTCAATCCTCAGTCCTCAATATTCAATCCTCAATAATCAATCTTCAATCCTCAATCCTCAATCCTCAACCCTCAATCCTCAATCCTCAATCCTCAATCTTCAGTCTTCAAGCCTCAATACTCAATCTGCAATCCTGAATCCTCAATCCTCAGTCCTCAACCCTCAGTCCTCATCCTCAATTCTCAATTCTCAATCCTCAACCCTCAATCCTGAATTTTCAATCCTCAATAATCTATCTCCAATCCTAGATCCCCAATCCCCAATTCTCAATCCTTAATCCTCAATCTTCAATCCTCAATCCCCAGTCATCAATCTTAAATCCTCAATCCTCAATCCTCAATCCTCAATCCTCATTCTTCAATCCTCAATACTCAATCTTCTGTCCTCAATCCTCAATACTCAATCCTCAATCCTCAATCCTCAATCCTCAATCCGCAATCTTCAATCCTCAATACTCAATCATCAATCCTCAATACTCAATCTGCAATCCTGAATCCTCAATCCTCAACCCTCAGTCGTCATCCTCAACTCTCAATTCTCAATCATCAATCCTCAATCCTCAACCCTGAATCCTCAATCTTCAGCCCTCAGTCCTCAACAATCAATTGTCAATCCTCAATCCTCAATAGAATATACTCAATTCACAGTTTTCAATACTCAATCACCATTCTTCAATCTTCAAGTCTCAATCCACAAGCATCAGTTCTCATCACTCAACCCTCAACACTCAGTCCTCGATCTTCAATCCTCAATCGTCAAACCTCAATCTACAATCCTCAATACACAATCTTCAATCCTCAATCCTCAATTCTCAGTCCTCAATACTCAATCCTCAATCCTCAATACACAATCTTCAATCCTCAATCCTCAATTCTCAGTCCTCAATACTCAATCCTCAATCGTCAATCCTCAATCCCCAATCCTCAACCATCAATCCTTAATCCTCAATCCTCAATCCTCAGTCCTCAATATTCAGTCCTCAATACTCAATCTTAAATCCTCAATCCTCAATCCTCAATCCTCAATCCTCAATATTCAAAACACAACCCTCAACCATCAATCCTCAATACTCAACCATCAATCCTCAATTCTCAATACTCAATAGAATATCCTGAATTCTCATGGTTCAACACTCAATCCACAATATTCAATAATCAAACCTCAATCCTCAAACATCAATTCTCAACGCTCAATCCTCAATCCTCAATACTCAATCGTCAGTCTTCAATCCTCAATCCTCAATCCTCAATCCTCAATCCGCAATCCTCAATCTTCAATCCTCAATACTCAATCTTCAATCCTCAATCCTCAAACCTGAAATCCTCAATCCTCAATATTCAACACACAACCCTCAAACTTCAATCCTCAATACTCAACCATCAATCCTCAATTCTCAATACTCAATCGTCACCCTTCAATCCTCAACACTCAATCTTCAATCCTCAATCCTCAATCTTCAATTCTCAATCTTCGATCCTCAATACTGAATCTTCAATCCTCAATCCTCAATCCTCAATCCCCAATCCTCAATCCTCAATCTTCAATCCTCAATACTCAATCTTCAATTCTCGATGCTGAATCCTCAATCCTCAAACCTCAATACCCAATCAACAATCTTCAATCTTCAATACTCAGACCTCTATCCTCAATCCACAATCCTCAATACTCAACCATCAATCCTCAATTCTCAATACTTAATAGAATATCCTGAATTCTCAGGATTCAATACTCAAACGTCAATCTTCAACCCTCAGCCCTCATTCTGAATCCTCAATCCTCAATCCTCAATCCTCAATTCTCAATCCTCAATCCTCAACCCTCATCCTTCAATCTTCAATACCCAATACTGAATCTTCAATCCTCAATACTCGATCCTCAATTCTCAATCCTCAATCCTCAATCCTCAGACCTCAAACATCATTGTTCAACCCTCAGTCCTCGTCCTCAATCCACAACACACAATCCACAATCCTCGATCTTCAATCATCAATATTCAATCTTCAATCCTCAATCCTCAATCCTCAATCCTCTATCCTCAATTCTGAATCATCAATACTCAATCCTCAATCCTCAATCCTCAATCCTCAATCTTCAATCCTCAACACTCAATCTTCAATCATCAATCCACAATCTTCAATCCTCAATACTCAATCTTCAATCCTCAATCCTTAATACTCAATCCTCAATCCTCAATCCTCATTCTTCAATCCTCACTACCCAATCCTCAATCTTCAATCCTCAATCCTCAACCCTCAATCCTCAGTCCTCAAACCTCAATTCTGAATCCTCAATCCTGAATCCTCAATTCTCATTCCTCAATCCTCATTCCTCAATCTTCAATCCTCAACACTCAGTCTTCAATCCTCAATCCTCAATCTTCAATCCTCAATACTCAATCTTCAATCCTCAATCCTTAATACTCAACCCTCAATCCTCATTCTTCAATCCTCAATACCCAATCTTCAATCTTCAATCCTCAATCCTCAATTCGCAATCCTCAATCCTCATTCCTCAGTCCTCAAGCATCAATACTCAACCCTCAGTCCTCCTCCTCAATCCACAACCCTCAATCCTGAATCCTCGATTTTCTTTCATCAATATTCAACCTTCAATCCTCAATCCTCAATACTCAATACTCAATCATCAATACTCAACCATCAATACTCAATTCTCAATACTCAATAGATTATCCTGAATTCTCAGGATTCAATACTCAAAAATCAATCCTCAACCCTCAGCCCTCATTCTGAATCCTCAATCGTCAATCCTCAATCCTCAATTATCAATCCTCAATCCTCAACCCTCAGTCCTCATCCTCAATTCTCAATTCTCAATCCTCAATCCTCAATCCTCAATCTTCAATCCTCAATAATCAATCTCCAATCCTAGATCCTCAATGCTCAATCCTCAATCGTCAATCCTCAATCCCCAATCCTCAATCTTCAATCCTCAACACTCAATCTTCAATCCTCAATCCTCAATCCTGAATCCTCAATCCTCAATCCTCAATCCTCAATCCTCAATCCTCAATCCTCAATACTCAATACTCAAACCTGAATCCTCAATATTCAATCCTCAATCCTCAAACCTCAATCCTCAATCCTCAATCTTCAATCCTCAACACTCAATCTTCAATCCTCAATTCTCAATCCTCAACCCTCAATCCTGAATTTTCAATCCTCAATAATCTATCTCCAATCCTAGATCCCCAATCCCCAATTCTCAATCCTTAATCCTCAATCTTCAATCCTCAATCCCCAGTCATCAATCTTAAATCCTCAATCCTCAATCCTCAATCCTCAATCCTCATTCTTCAATCCTCAATACTCAATCTTCTGTCCTCAATCCTCAATACTCAATCCTCAATCCTCAATCCTCAATCCTCAATCCTCAATCTTCAATCCTCAATACTCAATCATCAATCTTCAATCCTCAATCCTCAATCCTCAATCCTCAATCCGCAATCCTCAATCTTCAATCCTCAATACTCAATCTTCAATCCTCAATCTTGAATCATCAATCCTCAATCCTCAATCCTCAATCCTCAATCCTCAATCCTCAATATTCAGTCCTCAATACTCAATCTTCAATCCTCAATCCTCAATCCTCAATCCTCAATCCTCAATATTCAAAACACAACCCTCAACCATCAATCCTCAATACTCAACCATCAATCCTCAATTCTCAATACTCAATAGAATATCCTGAATTCTCATGTTTCAATACTCAATCCACAATACTCAATAATAAAATCTCAATCCTCAAACATCAATTCTCAACGCTCAATCCTCAATCCTCAATACTCAATCGTCAGTCTTCAATCCTCAATCCTCAATCCTCAATCCTCAATCCGCAATCCTCAATCTTCAATCCTCAATACTCAATCTTCAATCCTCAATCCTCAAACCTGAAATCCTCAATCCTCAATATTCAACACACAACCCTCAAACTTCAATCCTCAATACTCAACCATCAATCCTCAATTCTCAATACTCAATCGTCAACCTTCAATCCTCAACACTCAATCTTCAATCCTCAATCCTCAATCTTCAATTCTCAATCTTCGATCCTCAATACTGAATCTTCAATCCTCAATCCTCAATCCTCAATCCCCAATCCTCAATCCTCAATCTTCAATCCTCAATACTCAATCTTCAATTCTCGATGCTGAATCCTCAATCCTCAAACCTCAATACCCAATCAACAATCTTCAATCTTCAATACTCAGACCTCTATCCTCAATCCACAATCCTCAATACTCAACCATCAATCCTCAATTCTCAATACTTAATAGAATATCCTGAATTCTCAGGATTCAATACTCAAACGTCAATCTTCAACCCTCAGCCCTCATTCTGAATCCTCAATCCTCAATCCTCAATCCTCAATTCTCAATCCTCAATCCTCAACCCTCATCCTTCAATCTTCAATACCCAATACTGAATCTTCAATCCTCAATACTCGATCCTCAATTCTCAATCCTCAATCCTCAATCCTCAGACCTCAAACATCATTGTTCAACCCTCAGTCCTCGTCCTCAATCCACAACACACAATCCACAATCCTCGATCTTCAATCATCAATATTCAATCTTCAATCCTCAATCCTCAATCCTCAATCCTCTATCCTCAATTCTGAATCATCAATACTCAATCCTCAATCCTCAATCCTCAATCCTCAATCTTCAATCCTCAACACTCAATCTTCAATCATCAATCCACAATCTTCAATCCTCAATACTCAATCTTCAATCCTCAATCCTTAATACTCAATCCTCAATCCTCAATCCTCATTCTTCAATCCTCACTACCCAATCCTCAATCTTCAATCCTCAATCCTCAACCCTCAATCCTCAGTCCTCAAACCTCAATTCTGAATCCTCAATCCTGAATCCTCAATTCTCATTCCTCAATCCTCAATCCTCAATCTTCAATCCTCAACACTCAGTCTTCAATCCTCAATCCTCAATCTTCAATCCTCAATACTCAATCTTCAATCCTCAATCCTTAATACTCAACCCTCAATCCTCATTCTTCAATCCTCAATACCCAATCTTCAATCTTCAATCCTCAATCCTCAATTCGCAATCCTCAATCCTCATTCCTCAGTCCTCAAGCATCAATACTCAACCCTCAGTCCTCCTCCTCAATCCACAACCCTCAATCCTGAATCCTCGATTTTCTTTCATCAATATTCAACCTTCAATCCTCAATCCTCAATACTCAATACTCAATCATCAATACTCAACCATCAATACTCAATTCTCAATACTCAATAGATTATCCTGAATTCTCAGGATTCAATACTCAAAAATCAATCCTCAACCCTCAGCCCTCATTCTGAATCCTCAATCGTCAATCCTCAATCCTCAATTATCAATCCTCAATCCGCAATCCTCAATCCTCAATACTCAATCCTCAATCTTCAATCCTCAATACTCAATCTTCAATCTTCAATCCTCAATCCTCAACCCTCAATCCTCAATCCGCAATCCTCAATCTTCAATCCTCAATACTCAATCTTCAATCCTCAATCCTGAATCCTCAATCCTCAATCCTCAATCCCCAATCAACAATCCTCAATCTTCAATACTCAACCCTCTATCCTCAATCCTCAATCCTCAATTCTCAATACTCAACCATCAATCCTCAATTCTCAATACTCAATAGAATATCCTGAATTCTCAGGATTCAATACTCAAACGTCAATCCTCAACCCTCAGCCCTCATTCTGAATCCTCAATCCTCAATCCTCAATCCTCAATTTTCAATCCTCAATCCTCAACCCTCAGTCGTCATCCTCAATTCTCAATTCTCAATCATCAATCCTCAATCCTCAACCCTGAATCCTCAATCTTCAGCCCTCAGTCCTCAACAATCAATTGTCAATCCTCAATCCTCAATAGAATATACTCAATTCACAGTTTTCAATACTCAATCACCATTCTTCAATCTTCAGATCTCAATCCACAAACATCAATTCTCATCACTCAACCCTCAACACTCAGTCCTCAATCTTCAATCCTCAATCCTCAATCCTCAATCTTCAATCCTCAACACACAATATTCAATCCTCAATCCTCAATTCTCAGTCCTGAATACTCAATCCTCAATCGTCAATCCTCAATCCCCAATCCTCAATCTTCATCCTCAATCCTCAATCCTTAATCCTCAATCCTCAATCTTCAATCCTGAATACTCAATCTTCAATCCTCAATCATCAATCCTCAATCCTCAATCCTCAATCCTCAATCCTCAATCCTCAATACTCAACCCACAACCCTCAACCATCAATCCTCAATACTCAACCATCAATACTCAGTCCTCTCTCTTCAATCTTCCATCATCAATCCTCTATCCTCAAGCGTCAATCCTCAATCCTCAATCCTTCATCCTCAAGCCTCAATCCTCAGTCCTCAAACCTCAATTCCGAATCCTCAATCCGGAATCCTCAATCTTCATCCCTCAGTCCGCAACAATCAATTGTCAATCCTCAATCCGCAATAGAATATCCTCAATTCACAGCTTTCAATACTCAATCCCCAACCTTCAATATTCATATCCCAATCCCCAAACATCAATTCTCATATCTCAACCCTCAACACTCAGTCCTCAATCTTCAATCCTCAATCCTCAATCGTCAATCCTCAATCCCCAATCCTCTATCATCAATCCTCAATCCGCAATCCTCAATCCTCAATACTCAATACTCAACCTTCAATCCTCAATACTCAATCTTCAATCTTCACTCCTCAATCCTCAACCCTCAATCCTCAATCCGCAATCCTCAATCTTCAATCCTCAATACTCAATCCTCAATCGTCAATCCTCAATCCCCAATCCTCAACCATCAATCCTCAATCCTCAATCCTCAATCCTCAGTCCTCAATATTCAGTCCTCAATACTCAATCTTAAATCCTCAATCCTCAATCCTCAATCCTCAATCCTCAATATTCAAAACACAACCCTCAACCATCAATCCTCAATACTCAACCATCAATCCTCAATTCTCAATACTCAATAGAATATCCTGAATTCTCATGTTTCAATACTCAATCCACAATACTCAATAATCAAATCTGATTCCTCGAACATCAATTCTCAACGCTCAATCCTCAACACTCAGTCCTCTCTCTTCAATGTTCCATCCTCAATCCTCTATCCTCAAGCGTCAATCCTCAATCATCAATCTTCAATCCTCAATCCTCAATTCTCAGTCCTCAATACCCAATCCTCAATCGTCAATCCTCAATCCCCAATCCTCAATCATCAATCCTCAATCCTCAATCCTCAATCGTCAATCCTCAGTCCTCAATATTCAATCCTCAATAATCAATCTTCAATCCTCAATCCTCAATCCTCAATCCTCAATCCTCAATCCTCAATCCTCAATCCTCAGTCTTCAAGCCTCAATACTCAATCTGCAATCCTGAATCCTCAATCCTCAGTCCTCAACCCTCAGTCCTCATCCTCAATTCTCAATTCTCAATCCTCAACCCTCAATCCTGAATTTTCAATCCTCAATAATCTATCTCCAATCCTAGATCCCCAATCCCCAATTCTCAATCCTTAATCCTCAATCTTCAATCCTCAATCCCCAGTCATCAATCTTAAATCCTCAATCCTCAATCCTCAATCCTCAATCCTCATTCTTCAATCCTCAATACTCAATCTTCTGTCCTCAATCCTCAATACTCAATCCTCAATCCTCAATCCTCAATCCTCAATCCTCAATCTTCAATCCTCAATACTCAATCATCAATCCTCAATACTCAATCTGCAATCCTGAATCCTCAATCCTCAACACTCATTCTTCAATCTTCAATACCCAATCCTCGATCTTCAATTCTCAATACTCAATCCTTAATCCTCAATCCTCAATCCTCAATCCTCAGACCTCAAACATCAATATTCAACCCTCAGTCCTCGTCCTCAATCCACAACACTCAATCCTCAATCCTCGATCTTCAATCATCAATATTCAATCTTCAATCCTCAATCCTCAATCCTCAATCCTCAATCCTCAATCCTCAATACTCAATCCTCAATCTGCAATCCTCAATACTCAATCCCCAATCCTCTATCATCAATCCTCAATCCGCAATCCTCAATCCTCAATACTCAATCCTCAATCTGCAATCCTCAATCCTCAATCCTCAATCCTCAATCCGCAATCCTCAATTCTCAATCCTCAACCCTCAATCCTGAATTTTCAATCCTCAATAATCTATCTCCAATCCTAGATCCCCAATCCCCAATTCTCAATCCTTAATCCTCAATCTTCAATCCTCAATCCCCAGTCATCAATCTTAAATCCTCAATCCTCAATCCTCAATCCTCAATCCTCATTCTTCAATCCTCAATACTCAATCTTCTGTCCTCAATCCTCAATACTCAATCCTCAATCCTCAATCCTCAATCCTCAATCCTCAATCTTCAATCCTCAATACTCAATCATCAATCTTCAATCCTCAATCCTCAATCCTCAATCCTCAATCCGCAATCCTCAATCTTCAATCCTCAATACTCAATCTTCAATCCTCAATCTTGAATCATCAATCCTCAATCCTCAATCCTCAATCCTCAATCCTCAATCCTCAATATTCAGTCCTCAATACTCAATCTTCAATCCTCAATCCTCAATCCTCAATCCTCAATCCTCAATATTCAAAACACAACCCTCAACCATCAATCCTCAATACTCAACCATCAATCCTCAATTCTCAATACTCAATAGAATATCCTGAATTCTCATGTTTCAATACTCAATCCACAATACTCAATAATAAAATCTCAATCCTCAAACATCAATTCTCAACGCTCAATCCTCAATCCTCAATACTCAATCGTCAGTCTTCAATCCTCAATCCTCAATCCTCAATCCTCAATCCGCAATCCTCAATCTTCAATCCTCAATACTCAATCTTCAATCCTCAATCCTCAAACCTGAAATCCTCAATCCTCAATATTCAACACACAACCCTCAAACTTCAATCCTCAATACTCAACCATCAATCCTCAATTCTCAATACTCAATCGTCACCCTTCAATCCTCAACACTCAATCTTCAATCCTCAATCCTCAATCTTCAATTCTCAATCTTCGATCCTCAATACTGAATCTTCAATCCTCAATCCTCAATCCTCAATCCCCAATCCTCAATCCTCAATCTTCAATCCTCAATACTCAATCTTCAATTCTCGATGCTGAATCCTCAATCCTCAAACCTCAATACCCAATCAACAATCTTCAATCTTCAATACTCAGACCTCTATCCTCAATCCACAATCCTCAATACTCAACCATCAATCCTCAATTCTCAATACTTAATAGAATATCCTGAATTCTCAGGATTCAATACTCAAACGTCAATCTTCAACCCTCAGCCCTCATTCTGAATCCTCAATCCTCAATCCTCAATCCTCAATTCTCAATCCTCAATCCTCAACCCTCATCCTTCAATCTTCAATACCCAATACTGAATCTTCAATCCTCAATACTCGATCCTCAATTCTCAATCCTCAATCCTCAATCCTCAGACCTCAAACATCATTGTTCAACCCTCAGTCCTCGTCCTCAATCCACAACACACAATCCACAATCCTCGATCTTCAATCATCAATATTCAATCTTCAATCCTCAATCCTCAATCCTCAATCCTCTATCCTCAATTCTGAATCATCAATACTCAATCCTCAATCCTCAATCCTCAATCCTCAATCTTCAATCCTCAACACTCAATCTTCAATCATCAATCCACAATCTTCAATCCTCAATACTCAATCTTCAATCCTCAATCCTTAATACTCAATCCTCAATCCTCAATCCTCATTCTTCAATCCTCACTACCCAATCCTCAATCTTCAATCCTCAATCCTCAACCCTCAATCCTCAGTCCTCAAACCTCAATTCTGAATCCTCAATCCTGAATCCTCAATTCTCATTCCTCAATCCTCAATCCTCAATCTTCAATCCTCAACACTCAGTCTTCAATACTCAATCCTCAATCTTCAATCCTCAATACTCAATCTTCAATCCTCAATCCTTAATACTCAACCCTCAATCCTCATTCTTCAATCCTCAATACCCAATCTTCAATCTTCAATCCTCAATTCTCAATTCGCAATCCTCAATCCTCATTCCTCAGTCCTCAAGCATCAATACTCAACCCTCAGTCCTCCTCCTCAATCCACAACCCTCAATCCTGAATCCTCGATTTTCTTTCATCAATATTCAACCTTCAATCCTCAATCCTCAATACTCAATACTCAATCATCAATACTCAACCATCAATACTCAATTCTCAATACTCAATAGATTATCCTGAATTCTCAGGATTCAATACTCAAAAATCAATCCTCAACCCTCAGCCCTCATTCTGAATCCTCAATCGTCAATCCTCAATCCTCAATTATCAATCCTCAATCCTCAACCCTCAGTCCTCATCCTCAATTCTCAATTCTCAATCCTCAATCCTCAATCCTCAATCTTCAATCCTCAATAATCAATCTCCAATCCTAGATCCTCAATGCTCAATCCTCAATCGTCAATCCTCAATCCCCAATCCTCAATCTTCAATCCTCAACACTCAATCTTCAATCCTCAATCCTCAATCCTGAATCCTCAATCCTCAATCCTCAATCCTCAATCCTCAATCCTCAATCCTCAATACTCAATACTCAAACCTGAATCCTCAATATTCAATCCTCAATCCTCAAACCTCAATCCTCAATCCTCAATCTTCAATCCTCAACACTCAATCTTCAATCCTCAATTCTCAATCCTCAACCCTCAATCCTGAATTTTCAATCCTCAATAATCTATCTCCAATCCTAGATCCCCAATCCCCAATTCTCAATCCTTAATCCTCAATCTTCAATCCTCAATCCCCAGTCATCAATCTTAAATCCTCAATCCTCAATCCTCAATCCTCAATCCTCATTCTTCAATCCTCAATACTCAATCTTCTGTCCTCAATCCTCAATACTCAATCCTCAATCCTCAATCCTCAATCCTCAATCCTCAATCTTCAATCCTCAATACTCAATCATCAATCTTCAATCCTCAATCCTCAATCCTCAATCCTCAATCCGCAATCCTCAATCTTCAATCCTCAATACTCAATCTTCAATCCTCAATCTTGAATCATCAATCCTCAATCCTCAATCCTCAATCCTCAATCCTCAATCCTCAATATTCAGTCCTCAATACTCAATCTTCAATCCTCAATCCTCAATCCTCAATCCTCAATCCTCAATATTCAAAACACAACCCTCAACCATCAATCCTCAATACTCAACCATCAATCCTCAATTCTCAATACTCAATAGAATATCCTGAATTCTCATGTTTCAATACTCAATCCACAATACTCAATAATAAAATCTCAATCCTCAAACATCAATTCTCAACGCTCAATCCTCAATCCTCAATACTCAATCGTCAGTCTTCAATCCTCAATCCTCAATCCTCAATCCTCAATCCGCAATCCTCAATCTTCAATCCTCAATACTCAATCTTCAATCCTCAATCCTCAAACCTGAAATCCTCAATCCTCAATATTCAACACACAACCCTCAAACTTCAATCCTCAATACTCAACCATCAATCCTCAATTCTCAATACTCAATCGTCACCCTTCAATCCTCAACACTCAATCTTCAATCCTCAATCCTCAATCTTCAATTCTCAATCTTCGATCCTCAATACTGAATCTTCAATCCTCAATCCTCAATCCTCAATCCCCCATCCTCAATCCTCAATCTTCAATCCTCAATACTCAATCTTCAATTCTCGATGCTGAATCCTCAATCCTCAAACCTCAATACCCAATCAACAATCTTCAATCTTCAATACTCAGACCTCTATCCTCAATCCACAATCCTCAATACTCAACCATCAATCCTCAATTCTCAATACTTAATAGAATATCCTGAATTCTCAGGATTCAATACTCAAACGTCAATCTTCAACCCTCAGCCCTCATTCTGAATCCTCAATCCTCAATCCTCAATCCTCAATTCTCAATCCTCAATCCTCAACCCTCATCCTTCAATCTTCAATACCCAATACTGAATCTTCAATCCTCAATACTCGATCCTCAATTCTCAATCCTCAATCCTCAATCCTCAGACCTCAAACATCATTGTTCAACCCTCAGTCCTCGTCCTCAATCCACAACACACAATCCACAATCCTCGATCTTCAATCATCAATATTCAATCTTCAATCCTCAATCCTCAATCCTCAATCCTCTATCCTCAATTCTGAATCATCAATACTCAATCCTCAATCCTCAATCCTCAATCCTCAATCTTCAATCCTCAACACTCAATCTTCAATCATCAATCCACAATCTTCAATCCTCAATACTCAATCTTCAATCCTCAATCCTTAATACTCAATCCTCAATCCTTAATCCTCATTCTTCAACCCTCACTACCCAATCCTCAATCTTCAATCCTCAATCCTCAACCCTCAATCCTCAGTCCTCAAACCTCAATTCTGAATCCTCAATCCTGAATCCTCAATTCTCATTCCTCAATCCTCAATCCTCAATCTTCAATCCTCAACACTCAGTCTTCAATCCTCAATCCTCAATCTTCAATCCTCAATACTCAATCTTCAATCCTCAATCCTTAATACTCAACCCTCAATCCTCATTCTTCAATCCTCAATACCCAATCTTCAATCTTCAATCCTCAATCCTCAATTCGCAATCCTCAATCCTCATTCCTCAGTCCTCAAGCATCAATACTCAACCCTCAGTCCTCCTCCTCAATCCACAACCCTCAATCCTGAATCCTCGATTTTCTTTCATCAATATTCAACCTTCAATCCTCAATCCTCAATACTCAATACTCAATCATCAATACTCAACCATCAATACTCAATTCTCAATACTCAATAGATTATCCTGAATTCTCAGGATTCAATACTCAAAAATCAATCCTCAACCCTCAGCCCTCATTCTGAATCCTCAATCGTCAATCCTCAATCCTCAATTATCAATCCTCAATCCTCAACCCTCAGTCCTCATCCTCAATTCTCAATTCTCAATCCTCAATCCTCAATCCTCAATCTTCAATCCTCAATAATCAATCTCCAATCCTAGATCCTCAATGCTCAATCCTCAATCGTCAATCCTCAATCCCCAATCCTCAATCTTCAATCCTCAACACTCAATCTTCAATCCTCAATCCTCAATCCTGAATCCTCAATCCTCAATCCTCAATCCTCAATCCTCAATCCTCAATCCTCAATACTCAATACTCAAACCTGAATCCTCAATATTCAATCCTCAATCCTCAAACCTCAATCCTCAATCCTCAATCTTCAATCCTCAACACTCAATCTTCAATCCTCAATCCTCAATACTCAACCATCAATCCTCAATTCTCAATACTCAATAGAATATCCTGAATTCTCAGGGTTCAATACTCAAGCGTCAATCATCAAACCTCAGCCCTCATTCTGAATCCTCAATCCTCAATCCTCAATCCTCAATTATCAATCCTCAATCCTCAACCCTCAGTCCTCATCCTCTATTCTCAATTCTCAATCCTCAATCCTCAATCCTCAATCTGCAATCCTCAATAATCAATCTCCAATCCTAGATCCTCAATGCTCAATCCTCAATCGTCAATCCTCAATCCCCAATCCTCAATCTTCAATCCTCAACACTCAATCTTCAATCCTCAATCCTCAAACCTCAATCCTCAATACTCAATCCTCAATCCTCAATCCTCAATCCTCAATCCTCAATACTCAATACTCAATCCTGAATCCTCAATATTCAACACATAACCCACAACCATCAATTCTCAATACTCAACAATCAATCCTCAATTCTCAATACTCAATAGAATATCCTGAATTCTCATGGTACAATACTCAATCCACAATATTCAATAATCAAATCTCAATCCTCAAACGTCAATTCTCAACACTCAATCCTCAGCACTCAGTCCTCTCTCTTCAATCCTCCATCTTCAATCCTCAATCCTCAAGACTCAACCCTCAATCCTCAATCCTCAAACCTCAAGAGTCAACCCTCAATCCTCAAACCTCAAACCTCAATTCTCAGTCCTCAAACCTCAATCCCGAATCCTCAACACTGAATCCTCAATCTTCAGCCCTCAGTCCTCAACAATCAATTGTCAATCCTCAATCCTCAATAGAATATCCTCAATTCACAGTTTTCAATACTCAATCACCATTCTTCAATCTTCAAATCTCAATCCACAAACATCAATTCTCATCACTCAACCCTCAACACTCAGTCGTCAATCTTCAATCCTCAATCCTCAATCCTCAATCCTCAATCTTCAATCCTCAACACACAATCTTCAATCCTCAATCCTCAATTCTCAGTCCCCAATACTCAATCCTCAATCGTCAATCCTCAATCCCCAATCCTCAATCTTCAGTCCTCAATCCTCAATCCTTAATCCTCAATCCTCAATCTTCAATCCTCAATACTCAATCTTCAATCCTCAATCCTCAATCCTCAATCCTCAATCCTCAATCCTCAATCCTCAATACTCAACACACAACCCTCAACCATCAATCCTCAATACTCAACCATCAATACTCCATTCTCAATACTCAATAGAATATCCTGAATTCTCATGTTTCAATACTCAGTCCACAATATTCAATAATCAAATCTCAATCCTCAAACATCAATTCTTATCACTCAATCCTCAATACTCAGTCCTCTCTCTTCAATCTTCCATCATCAATACTCTATCCTCAAGCGTCAATCCTCAATCCTCAATCCTCAACCCTCAATCCTCAGTCCTCAAACCTCAATTCCGAATCCTCAATCCTGAATCCTCAATCTTCATCCCTCAGTCCGCAACAATCAATTGTCAATCCTTAATCCTCAATAGAATATCCTCAATTCACAGTTTTCAATACTCAATCTCCAACCTTCAATCTTCAAATCTCACAGCACAAACATCAATTCTCATCACTCAACCCTCAACACTCAGTCGTCAATCTTCAATCCTCAATCCTCTATCCTCAATCCTCAATCGTCAATCCTCAATCCCCAATCCTCTATCATCAATCCTCAATCCGCAATCCTCAATCCTCAATCCTCAATACTCAATCCTCAATCTGCAATCCTCAATACTCAATCTTCAACCTTCAATGCTCAATCCTCAATCCTCAATCCTCAATCCGCAATCCTCTATCTTCAAACCTCAATACTCAATCTTCAATCCTCAATCCTGAATCCTCAACCCTCAATCCTCAATCCCCAATCAACAATCCTCAATCTTCAATACTCAACCCTCTATCCTCAATCCTCAATCCTCAATACTCAACCATCAATCCCCAATTCTCAATACTCAATAGAATATCCGGAATTCTCAGGATTCAATACTCAAATGTCAATCCTCAACCCTCAGCCCTCATTCTGAATCCTCAATCCTCAATCCTCAATCCTCAATTTTCAATCCTCAATCCTCAACCTTCAGTCCTCATCCTCAATTCTCAATCCTCAATCGTCAATCCTGAATTTTCAATCCTCAGTAATCTATCTCCAATCCTAGATCCCCAATCCCCAATCCTCAATCCTTAATCCTCAATCTTCAATCCTCAATCCCCAGTCATCAATCTTAAATCCTCAATCCTCAATCCTCAATCCTCAATCCTCATTCTTCAATCCTCAATACTCAATCTTCAATCCTCAATCCTCAATCCTCAATCCTCAATCCTCAATCCTCAATCCTCAATCCCCAATTCTCAATCTTCAATCCTCAATCCTCAATCTTCAATGCTCAACACTCTATCTTCAATCCTCAATCCTCAATCTTCAATCCTCAATACTCAATCTGCAATCCTCAATCCTCAATCCTCAACACTCATTCTTCAATCTTCAATACCCAATCCTCAATCTACAATTCTCAATACTCAATCCTTAATCCTCAATCCTCAATCCTCAATCCTAAGACCTCAAACATCAATATTCAACCCTCAGTCCTCGTCCTCAATCCACAACACTCAATCCTCAATCCTCGATCTTCAATCATCAATATTCAATCTTCAATCCTCAATCCTCAATCCTCAATCCTCAATCCTCAATCCTCAATCCCCAATCTTCAATCCTCAATCCTCAATCCTCAATCCTCAATCCTCAATCTTCAATCCTCAACACTCAATCCTCAATCCTCAATCCTCATTCTTCAATCCTCACTACCCAATCCTCAATCTTCAATCCTCAATCCTCAATCCTCAATCCTCAGTCCTCAAACCTCAATTCTGAATCCTCAATCATGAATCCTCTATCCTCAGCCCTCAGTCCTCAACAATCAGTTGTCAATCCTCAATCCTCAATAGAATATCCTCAATTCACAGTTATCAATACTTAATACTCAATCTGCAATCTTCAAATCTCTATCCACAAACATCAACTCCCATCACTCAACCCTCAACACTCAGTCCTCAACGTTCAATCCTCAATCCTCAATTCTCAAACTTCAATCCTCAATACTGAATCTTCAATCCTCAATCCTCAATCCTCAATCCTCAATCCTCAATCCTCAATCCTCATTCCGCGAACCTCAATCCTCAACCCTCAGTCGTCATCCTTAATTCTCAATTCTCAATCCTCAATCCTCAATTCTCAACCTTCAAACCTCAATAATCTATCTCCAACCCTAGAACCTCAATCCCCAATCCTCAGTCCTTAATCCTCAATCTTCAATCCTCAATCCCCAGTCCACAATCCTCAATCCTCAATTCTCAATCCTCAATCTTCAATCCACAATACTCAATCTGCAATCCTCAATACTCAATCCTCAATCCTCAATCCTCAATCTTCAATCCTCAACACTCAATCTTCAATCATCAATCCACAATCTTCAATCCTCAATACTCAATCTTCAATCCTCAATCCTTAATACTCAATCCTCAATCCTCAATCCTCATTCTTCAATCCTCACTACCCAATCCTCAATCTTCAATCCTCAATCCTCAACCCTCAATCCTCAGTCCTCAAACCTCAATTCTGAATCCTCAATCCTGAATCCTCAATTCTCATTCCTCAATCCTCAATCCTCAATCTTCAATCCTCAACACTCAGTCTTCAATACTCAATCCTCAATCTTCAATCCTCAATACTCAATCTTCAATCCTCAATCCTTAATACTCAACCCTCAATCCTCATTCTTCAATCCTCAATACCCAATCTTCAATCTTCAATCCTCAATCCTCAATTCGCAATCCTCAATCCTCATTCCTCAGTCCTCAAGCATCAATACTCAACCCTCAGTCCTCCTCCTCAATCCACAACCCTCAATCCTGAATCCTCGATTTTCTTTCATCAATATTCAACCTTCAATCCTCAATCCTCAATACTCAATACTCAATCATCAATACTCAACCATCAATACTCAATTCTCAATACTCAATAGATTATCCTGAATTCTCAGGATTCAATACTCAAAAATCAATCCTCAACCCTCAGCCCTCATTCTGAATCCTCAATCGTCAATCCTCAATCCTCAATTATCAATCCTCAATCCTCAACCCTCAGTCCTCATCCTCAATTCTCAATTCTCAATCCTCAATCCTCAATCCTCAATCTTCAATCCTCAATAATCAATCTCCAATCCTAGATCCTCAATGCTCAATCCTCAATCGTCAATCCTCAATCCCCAATCCTCAATCTTCAATCCTCAACACTCAATCTTCAATCCTCAATCCTCAATCCTGAATCCTCAATCCTCAATCCTCAATCCTCAATCCTCAATCCTCAATCCTCAATACTCAATACTCAAACCTGAATCCTCAATATTCAATCCTCAATCCTCAAACCTCAATCCTCAATCCTCAATCTTCAATCCTCAACACTCAATCTTCAATCCTCAATTCTCAATCCTCAACCCTCAATCCTGAATTTTCAATCCTCAATAATCTATCTCCAATCCTAGATCCCCAATCCCCAATTCTCAATCCTTAATCCTCAATCTTCAATCCTCAATCCCCAGTCATCAATCTTAAATCCTCAATCCTCAATCCTCAATCCTCAATCCTCATTCTTCAATCCTCAATACTCAATCTTCTGTCCTCAATCCTCAATACTCAATCCTCAATCCTCAATCCTCAATCCTCAATCCTCAATCTTCAATCCTCAATACTCAATCATCAATCTTCAATCCTCAATCCTCAATCCTCAATCCTCAATCCGCAATCCTCAATCTTCAATCCTCAATACTGAATCTTCAATCCTCAATCTTGAATCATCAATCCTCAATCCTCAATCCTCAATCCTCAATCCTCAATCCTCAATATTCAGTCCTCAATACTCAATCTTCAATCCTCAATCCTCAATCCTCAATCCTCAATCCTCAATATTCAAAACACAACCCTCAACCATCAATCCTCAATACTCAACCATCAATCCTCAATTCTCAATACTCAATAGAATATCCTGAATTCTCATGTTTCAATACTCAATCCACAATACTCAATAATAAAATCTCAATCCTCAAACATCAATTCTCAACGCTCAATCCTCAATCCTCAATACTCAATCGTCAGTCTTCAATCCTCAATCCTCAATCCTCAATCCTCAATCCGCAATCCTCAATCTTCAATCCTCAATACTCAATCTTCAATCCTCAATCCTCAAACCTGAAATCCTCAATCCTCAATATTCAACACACAACCCTCAAACTTCAATCCTCAATACTCAACCATCAATCCTCAATTCTCAATACTCAATCGTCACCCTTCAATCCTCAACACTCAATCTTCAATCCTCAATCCTCAATCTTCAATTCTCAATCTTCGATCCTCAATACTGAATCTTCAATCCTCAATCCTCAATCCTCAATCCCCAATCCTCAATCCTCAATCTTCAATCCTCAATACTCAATCTTCAATTCTCGATGCTGAATCCTCAATCCTCAAACCTCAATACCCAATCAACAATCTTCAATCTTCAATACTCAGACCTCTATCCTCAATCCACAATCCTCAATACTCAACCATCAATCCTCAATTCTCAATACTTAATAGAATATCCTGAATTCTCAGGATTCAATACTCAAACGTCAATCTTCAACCCTCAGCCCTCATTCTGAATCCTCAATCCTCAATCCTCAATCCTCAATTCTCAATCCTCAATCCTCAACCCTCATCCTTCAATCTTCAATACCCAATACTGAATCTTCAATCCTCAATACTCGATCCTCAATTCTCAATCCTCAATCCTCAATCCTCAGACCTCAAACATCATTGTTCAACCCTCAGTCCTCGTCCTCAATCCACAACACACAATCCACAATCCTCGATCTTCAATCATCAATATTCAATCTTCAATCCTCAATCCTCAATCCTCAATCCTCTATCCTCAATTCTGAATCATCAATACTCAATCCTCAATCCTCAATCCTCAATCCTCAATCTTCAATCCTCAACACTCAATCTTCAATCATCAATCCACAATCTTCAATCCTCAATACTCAATCTTCAATCCTCAATCCTTAATACTCAATCCTCAATCCTTAATCCTCATTCTTCAATCCTCACTACCCAATCCTCAATCTTCAATCCTCAATCCTCAACCCTCAATCCTCAGTCCTCAAACCTCAATTCTGAATCCTCAATCCTGAATCCTCAATTCTCATTCCTCAATCCTCAATCCTCAATCTTCAATCCTCAACACTCAGTCTTCAATCCTCAATCCTCAATCTTCAATCCTCAATACTCAATCTTCAATCCTCAATCCTTAATACTCAACCCTCAATCCTCATTCTTCAATCCTCAATACCCAATCTTCAATCTTCAATCCTCAATCCTCAATTCGCAATCCTCAATCCTCATTCCTCAGTCCTCAAGCATCAATACTCAACCCTCAGTCCTCCTCCTCAATCCACAACCCTCAATCCTGAATCCTCGATTTTCTTTCATCAATATTCAACCTTCAATCCTCAATCCTCAATACTCAATACTCAATCATCAATACTCAACCATCAATACTCAATTCTCAATACTCAATAGATTATCCTGAATTCTCAGGATTCAATACTCAAAAATCAATCCTCAACCCTCAGCCCTCATTCTGAATCCTCAATCGTCAATCCTCAATCCTCAATTATCAATCCTCAATCCTCAACCCTCAGTCCTCATCCTCAATTCTCAATTCTCAATCCTCAATCCTCAATCCTCAATCTTCAATCCTCAATAATCAATCTCCAATCCTAGATCCTCAATGCTCAATCCTCAATCGTCAATCCTCAATCCCCAATCCTCAATCTTCAATCCTCAACACTCAATCTTCAATCCTCAATCCTCAATCCTGAATCCTCAATCCTCAATCCTCAATCCTCAATCCTCAATCCTCAATCCTCAATACTCAATACTCAAACCTGAATCCTCAATATTCAATCCTCAATCCTCAAACCTCAATCCTCAATCCTCAATCTTCAATCCTCAACACTCAATCTTCAATCCTCAATCCTCAATACTCAACCATCAATCCTCAATTCTCAATACTCAATAGAATATCCTGAATTCTCAGGGTTCAATACTCAAGCGTCAATCATCAAACCTCAGCCCTCATTCTGAATCCTCAATCCTCAATCCTCAATCCTCAATTATCAATCCTCAATCCTCAACCCTCAGTCCTCATCCTCTATTCTCAATTCTCAATCCTCAATCCTCAATCCTCAATCTGCAATCCTCAATAATCAATCTCCAATCCTAGATCCTCAATGCTCAATCCTCAATCGTCAATCCTCAATCCCCAATCCTCAATCTTCAATCCTCAACACTCAATCTTCAATCCTCAATCCTCAAACCTCAATCCTCAATACTCAATCCTCAATCCTCAATCCTCAATCCTCAATCCTCAATACTCAATACTCAATCCTGAATCCTCAATATTCAACACATAACCCACAACCATCAATTCTCAATACTCAACAATCAATCCTCAATTCTCAATACTCAATAGAATATCCTGAATTCTCATGGTACAATACTCAATCCACAATATTCAATAATCAAATCTCAATCCTCAAACGTCAATTCTCAACACTCAATCCTCAGCACTCAGTCCTCTCTCTTCAATCCTCCATCTTCAATCCTCAATCCTCAAGACTCAACCCTCAATCCTCAATCCTCAAACCTCAAGAGTCAACCCTCAATCCTCAAACCTCAAACCTCAATTCTCAGTCCTCAAACCTCAATCCCGAATCCTCAACACTGAATCCTCAATCTTCAGCCCTCAGTCCTCAACAATCAATTGTCAATCCTCAATCCTCAATAGAATATCCTCAATTCACAGTTTTCAATACTCAATCACCATTCTTCAATCTTCAAATCTCAATCCACAAACATCAATTCTCATCACTCAACCCTCAACACTCAGTCGTCAATCTTCAATCCTCAATCCTCAATCCTCAATCCTCAATCTTCAATCCTCAACACACAATCTTCAATCCTCAATCCTCAATTCTCAGTCCCCAATACTCAATCCTCAATCGTCAATCCTCAATCCCCAATCCTCAATCTTCAGTCCTCAATCCTCAATCCTTAATCCTCAATCCTCAATCTTCAATCCTCAATACTCAATCTTCAATCCTCAATCCTCAATCCTCAATCCTCAATCCTCAATCCTCAATCCTCAATACTCAACACACAACCCTCAACCATCAATCCTCAATACTCAACCATCAATACTCCATTCTCAATACTCAATAGAATATCCTGAATTCTCATGTTTCAATACTCAGTCCACAATATTCAATAATCAAATCTCAATCCTCAAACATCAATTCTTATCACTCAATCCTCAATACTCAGTCCTCTCTCTTCAATCTTCCATCATCAATACTCTATCCTCAAGCGTCAATCCTCAATCCTCAATCCTCAACCCTCAATCCTCAGTCCTCAAACCTCAATTCCGAATCCTCAATCCTGAATCCTCAATCTTCATCCCTCAGTCCGCAACAATCAATTGTCAATCCTTAATCCTCAATAGAATATCCTCAATTCACAGTTTTCAATACTCAATCTCCAACCTTCAATCTTCAAATCTCACAGCACAAACATCAATTCTCATCACTCAACCCTCAACACTCAGTCGTCAATCTTCAATCCTCAATCCTCTATCCTCAATCCTCAATCGTCAATCCTCAATCCCCAATCCTCTATCATCAATCCTCAATCCGCAATCCTCAATCCTCAATCCTCAATACTCAATCCTCAATCTGCAATCCTCAATACTCAATCTTCAACCTTCAATGCTCAATCCTCAATCCTCAATCCTCAATCCGCAATCCTCTATCTTCAAACCTCAATACTCAATCTTCAATCCTCAATCCTGAATCCTCAACCCTCAATCCTCAATCCCCAATCAACAATCCTCAATCTTCAATACTCAACCCTCTATCCTCAATCCTCAATCCTCAATACTCAACCATCAATCCCCAATTCTCAATACTCAATAGAATATCCGGAATTCTCAGGATTCAATACTCAAATGTCAATCCTCAACCCTCAGCCCTCATTCTGAATCCTCAATCCTCAATCCTCAATCCTCAATTTTCAATCCTCAATCCTCAACCTTCAGTCCTCATCCTCAATTCTCAATCCTCAATCGTCAATCCTGAATTTTCAATCCTCAGTAATCTATCTCCAATCCTAGATCCCCAATCCCCAATCCTCAATCCTTAATCCTCAATCTTCAATCCTCAATCCCCAGTCATCAATCTTAAATCCTCAATCCTCAATCCTCAATCCTCAATCCTCATTCTTCAATCCTCAATACTCAATCTTCAATCCTCAATCCTCAATCCTCAATCCTCAATCCTCAATCCTCAATCCTCAATCCCCAATTCTCAATCTTCAATCCTCAATCCTCAATCTTCAATGCTCAACACTCTATCTTCAATCCTCAATCCTCAATCTTCAATCCTCAATACTCAATCTGCAATCCTCAATCCTCAATCCTCAACACTCATTCTTCAATCTTCAATACCCAATCCTCAATCTACAATTCTCAATACTCAATCCTTAATCCTCAATCCTCAATCCTCAATCCTAAGACCTCAAACATCAATATTCAACCCTCAGTCCTCGTCCTCAATCCACAACACTCAATCCTCAATCCTCGATCTTCAATCATCAATATTCAATCTTCAATCCTCAATCCTCAATCCTCAATCCTCAATCCTCAATCCTCAATCCCCAATCTTCAATCCTCAATCCTCAATCCTCAATCCTCAATCCTCAATCTTCAATCCTCAACACTCAATCCTCAATCCTCAATCCTCATTCTTCAATCCTCACTACCCAATCCTCAATCTTCAATCCTCAATCCTCAATCCTCAATCCTCAGTCCTCAAACCTCAATTCTGAATCCTCAATCATGAATCCTCTATCCTCAGCCCTCAGTCCTCAACAATCAGTTGTCAATCCTCAATCCTCAATAGAATATCCTCAATTCACAGTTATCAATACTTAATACTCAATCTGCAATCTTCAAATCTCTATCCACAAACATCAACTCCCATCACTCAACCCTCAACACTCAGTCCTCAACGTTCAATCCTCAATCCTCAATTCTCAAACTTCAATCCTCAATACTGAATCTTCAATCCTCAATCCTCAATCCTCAATCCTCAATCCTCAATCCTCAATCCTCATTCCGCGAACCTCAATCCTCAACCCTCAGTCGTCATCCTTAATTCTCAATTCTCAATCCTCAATCCTCAATTCTCAACCTTCAAACCTCAATAATCAATCTCCAACCCTAGAACCTCAATCCCCAATCCTCAGTCCTTAATCCTCAATCTTCAATCCTCAATCCCCAGTCCACAATCCTCAATCCTCAATTCTCAATCCTCAATCTTCAATCCACAATACTCAATCTGCAATCCTCAATACTCAATCCTCAATCCTCAATCCTCAATTCACAATGCTCAATCCTCTGCCCTCAATTCTCAAAACTCAATCCTCAAACCTCAATCGGCAACCGTCAGTCCTCGTCCTCAATCATCAACACTCAATCCTCAATCCTTAATCTTCAATCCTCAACACACAATCTTCAATCCTCAATCCTCAATTCTCAGTCCTCAATCCTCAATGCTCAACACACAACACTCAACCATCAATCCCCAATGCTCAACCATCAATACTCCATTCTCAATACTCAATAGAATATCCTGAATTCTCATTGTTCAATACTCAATCCACAATACTCTATAATCAAATCTCAATCCTCAAACATCAATCCTCAACACTCAGTCCTCATCCTCAATTCTCGATTCTCAATCCTAAATCCTCAATCCTCAATCTTCAATCCTCAATAATCTATCTCCAATCCTAGAACCCCAATCCCCAATCCTCAATCCTTAATCCGCAATCCTCAATCATCAGTACTCAATCCTCAATCTTCAATCCTCAATACTCAATCATCAATCTTCAATCCTCAATCCTCAATGCTCAATCCTCTATCCGCAATCCTCAATCTTCAATCCTCAATACTCAATCTTCAATCCTCAATCCTGAATCCTCAATCCTCAATCCTCAATCCTCAATCCCCAATCAACAATCCTCAATCTTCAATACTCAACCCTCTATCCTCAATCCTCAATCCTCAATCCTCAATCCTCATTCTTCAATCCTCACTACCCAATCCTCAATCTTCAATCCTCAATCCTCAATCCTCAATCCTCGGTCCTCAAACCTCAATTCTGAATCCTCAATCATGAATCCTCTATCCTCAGCCCTCAGTCCTCAACAATCAGTTGTCAATCCTCAATCCTCAATAGAATATCCTCAATTCACAGTTATCAATACTTAATACTCAATCTGCAATCTTCAAATCTCTATCCACAAACATCAACTCCCATCACTCAACCCTCAACACTCAGTCCTCAACGTTCAATCCTCAATCCTCAATTCTCAAACTTCAATCCTCAATACTGAATCTTCAATCCTCAATCCTCAATCCTCAATCCTCAATCCTCAATCCTCAATCCTCATTCCGCGAACCTCAATCCTCAACCCTCAGTCGTCATCCTTAATTCTCAATTCTCAATCCTCAATCCTCAATTCTCAACCTTCAAACCTCAATAATCAATCTCCAACCCTAGAACCTCAATCCCCAATCCTCAGTCCTTAATCCTCAATCTTCAATCCTCAATCCCCAGTCCACAATCCTCAATCCTCAATTCTCAATCCTCAATCTTCAATCCACAATACTCAATCTGCAATCCTCAATCCTCAATCCTCAATCCTCAATCCTCAATTCACAATGCACAATCCTCTGCCCTCAATCCTCAAAACGCAATCCTCAAACCTCAATCGGCAACCGTCAGTCCTCGTCCTCAATCCTCAACACTCAATCCTCAATCCTCAACCTTCAATCATCAATTCTCAATCTTCAATCCTCAATCCTCAATCTTCTATCCTCTATCCTCAATTCTCAATTCTCAATACTCAGTCCTCAATCCTCAATCCTCAAACCTCCATCCTCTGTCCTCAAACCACAATCCTGAATCCTCAATACTGAATCCTCAATCTTCAGACCTCAGTCCTCAACAATCAGTTGTCAATCCTCAATCCTCAATAGAATATCATCAATTCACAGTTTTCAATACTCAATACTCAATCTGCAATCTTCATATCTCTATCCACAAACATCAATTCTCATCACTCTACCCTCAACACTCAGTCCTCAATCTTCAATCCTCAATCCTCAATCCTCAATCGTCAATCCTCAATCCCCAATCCTCTATCATCAATCCTCAATCCTCAATCCTCAATCCTCCATCCTCAATCCTCAACCTTCAATCCTCAAAACTCAATCTTCAATCTTCAATACTCAATCCTCAATCCTCAATCCGCAATCCTCAATCTTCAATCCTCAATACTCAATCTTCAATCCTCAATATTCAACACACAACCCTCAAAGTTCAATCCTCAATACACAACCATCAATCCTCAATTCTCAATACTCAGTCGTCAGCGTTCAATCCTCAACACTCAATCTTCAATCCTAAATCCTCAATCTTCAATCGTCAATCCTCAATCCCCAATCCTCTATCATCAATCCTCAATCCTCAATCCTCAATCCTCAATCCTCAATCCTCAACCTTCAATCCTCAAAACTCAATCTTCAATCTTCAATACTCAATCCTCAATCCTCAATCCGCAATCCTCAATCTTCAATCCTCAATACTCAATCTTCAATCCTCAATATTCAACACACAACCCTCAAAGTTCAATCCTCAATACACAACCATCAATCCTCAATTCTCAATACTCAGTCGTCAGCGTTCAATCCTCAACACTCAATCTTCAATCCTAAATCCTCAATCTTCAATTCTCAATCTTCGATCCTCAATACTGAATCTTCAATCCTCAATCCTCAATCCTCAATCCTCAATCCTCAATCCTTAATCCTCAACCTTCAATCCTCGGTCCGCAATCCTCAATCTTCAATCCTCAACCCTCAATACTCATCCTCAATCATCAATCCTCAATCTTCAATCCTCAATACTCAATCCTCAATCCTCAATCTTGAACCCTCAATCCTCAATCCTCAATCCCCAATCAACAATCCTCAATCTTCAATACTCAATCCTCTATCCTCAATCCTCAATCCTCAATACTCAACCATCAATACTCAATTCTCAATACTCAATAGATTATCCTGAATTCTCAGGATTCAATACTCAAAAATCAATCCCCAACCCTCAGCCCTCATTCGGAATACCTCAATCCTCAATCCTCAATCCTCAATTGTTAATCCTCAATCCTCAACCCTCAGTCCTCATCCTCAATTCTCAATTCTCAATCCTAAATCCTCAATCCTCAATCTTCAATCCTCAATAATCAATCTCCAATCCTAGATCCCCAATCCCCAATCCTCAATCCTTAATCCGCAATCCTCAATCATCAATACTCAATCCTCAATCTTCAATCCTCAATACTCAATCATCAATCCTCAATCCTCAATCCTCAATACTCATTCTTCAATCCTCAATCCTTAATCCTCAATCCTCAATCCTCATTCCTCAAACCTCAATCCTCAGCCCTCAGTCCTCATCCTTAATTCTCAATTCTCAATCCTCAATCCTCAATTCTCAACCTTCAATCCTCAATAATCAATCTCCAACCCTAGATCCTCATTCCCCAATCCTCAGTCCTTAATCCTCAATCTTCAATCCTCAATCCCCAGTCCACAATCCTCAATCCTCAATCCTCAATCCTCAATCCTCAATCCTCAATATGCAACACACAACCCTCAACCATCAATTCTCAATACTCAACCATCAATCCTCAATTCTCAATACTCAATAGAATATCCTGAATTCTCATGGTTCAATACTCAATCCACAATATTCAATAATCAAATCTCAATCCTCAAATATCAATTCTCAACACTCAATCCTCAGCACTCAGTCCTCTCTCTTCAATCCTCCATCCTCAATCCTCAATCCTCAAGAATCAACCCTCAATCCTCAATCCTCAATCCTCAAGAGTCAGCCCACAATCCTCAATCCTCAAACCTCAATTCTCAGTCCTCAAACCTCAATCCCGAATCCTCAGCTCTGAATCCTCAATCTTCAGCACTCAGTCCTCAACAATCAATTGTCAATCCTCAACCCTCAATAGAATATCCTCAATTCACAGTTTTCAATACTCAATCACCATTCTTCAATCTTCAAATCTCAATTCACAAACATCAATTCTCATCACTCAACCCTCAACACTCATTCGTCAATCTTCAACCCTCAATCCTCAATCCTCAATCTTCAATCCTCAGCACACAATCTTCAATCCTCAATCCTCAATCCTCAGTCCTCAATACTCAATCCTCAATCGTCAATCCTCAATCCCCAATCCTGAATCTTCAATCCTCAATCCTCAATCCTTAATCCTCACTCCTCAATCTTCAATCCTCAATACTCAATCTTCAATCCTCAATCCTCAATCCTCAATCCTCATTCCTCAATACTCAATCGTCAGTCTTCAATCCTCAACACTCAATCTTCAACCCTCAATCCCCAATCCTCAATCCCCAATCATCATTCTTCAATCCTCAATAGCCAATCCTCAATCTTCCATGCTCAATCCTCAATCCTCAATTCTCAATCCTCAATCCTCAGTCCTCAATCCTTAATCCTCAATCTTCACCCCTCAGTCCCCAATCCTCAATCTTCAATCCTGAACCCTCAATCCTCATCCTCAATCCTCAATCCTCAACCTTCAATCCTCAATTCTCAGTACTCAATAGAATATCCTGAATTCTCAGGATTCAATACTCAAACATCAACCCTCAACCCTCAGCCCTCATTCTGAATCCTCAATCCTCAATCCTCAATTCTCAATCCTCAATTTTCAAACCCCAATCCTCAACCCTCAGTCCACATCCTCAATTCTCATTCCTCAATCATCAATCCTCAATCTTCAATCCTCAATAATCTATCTCCAATCCTAGATCCCCAATCCTCAATCCTCAACCCTCAACCCTCAATCCTCAATCTTCAATCCTCAGTCCTCAATCATCAATTTTCAATCCTTAATCCTCACTCATCAATCCTCAATCCTCAATCCTCAATACTCATTCTTCAATCCTCAATCCTTAATCCTCAATCTGCAATCCTCAATACTCAATCCTCAATCCTCAATCGTCAATCCTAAATCCCCAATCTTCTATCATCAATCCTCAATCCTTAATCCTCAATCCTCAATACTCAATCCTCAATCCTCAATCCTCAATCTTCAATCCTCAATACTCAATCGTCAATCTTCAATCCTCAATCCTCAATCCTCAATCGTCAATCCTCATTCCGCAACCCTCAATCTTCAATCCTCAATACTCAATCTTCAATCCTCAATCCTGAATCCTGAAATCCCCAGTCCTCTATCTTCAATACTCAATCCTCAATCCTCAATCCTCAATCCACAATCCTCAATCCTCATTCCTCAAACCTCAATCCTCAACCCTCAGTCCACATATTTAATTCTCTATTCTCAATACTCAATCCTCAATTCTCAATCTTCAATCCTCAATAATCAATCTCCAATCCTAGATCCTCAATCCCCGATCCTCAGTCCTTAATCCTCAATCCTCAATCCTAAATCCCCAGTCCACAATCCTCAATCCTCAAACCTCGATCCTCAATCCTCAATCCTCAATATTCAACACACAACCCTCAACCATAAATTCTCAATACTCAACCATCAATCCTCAATTCTCAATACTCAATAGAATATCCTGAATTCTCATGGTTGAATACTCAATCCACAATATTCAATAATCAAATCTCAATCCTCAAACATCAATTCTCAACACTCAATCCTCAACACTCAGCCCTCTCTCTTCAATCCTCCATCCTCAATCCTCAATCCTCAAGAGTCAATCCTCAATACTCAATCTGCAATCCTCAATCCTCAATCCTCAATCCTCAAACCACATTCTTCAATCTAAAATACCCAATCCTCAATCTTCAATACTCAATCTTCAATCCTCAATCCTCAATCCTCAATCCTCAATCCTCAATCCTCAATCCTCAGTCCTCAATACTCAATCCTCAATCGTCAATCCTCAATCCCCAATCCTGAATCTTCAATCCTCAATCCTCAATCCTTAATCCTCACTCCTCAATCTTCAATCCTCAACACTCAATCTTCAATCCTCAATCCTCAATCCTCAATACTCAACCCTCTATCCTCAATCCTCAATCCTCAATCCTCAATCCACAATCTTCAATCCTCAATACTCAATCTTCAATCCTCAATCCTCAATCCTCAATCCTCATTCCTCAATACTCAATCGTCAGTCTTCAATCCTCAACACTCAATCTTCAACCCTCAATCCCCAATCCTCAATCCCCAATCATCATTCTTCAATCCTCAATAGCCAATCCTCAATCTTCCATGCTCAATCCTCAATCCTCAATTCTCAATCCTCAATCCTCAGTCCTCAGTCCTCAAACAGCAATCCTCAGCCCTCAGCCTTCATCCTCAATCCTCAATCTTCAATCCTCAATCCTCAATCCTGAATCTTCTATCTTCAATCCCCAAACCTCAATCATCAATCCTCAGTTCTCAATCCTCAATCCTGAAACCTCAATCCTCAATGCTCAATCTTCAATCCTCAATCTTCATTCCTCAATACTCAGTCTTCAATACTCAATCCTCAATCCTCAATCCTCAATCCTCAGTACTCAATCGTCAGTCTTCAATCCTCAACACTCAATCTTCAATTCTCAATCCCCAATCCTCAATCCTCAATCCTCATTCTTCAATCCTCAATACCCAATCCTCAATCTTCAATACTCAATCCTCAATCCTCAATTCTCAGTCCTCAATCCTCAATCCTCAATCCTCAATAATCAATCCTCAATCCTCAATCCTCAGGCCTCAAACATCAATACTCAACCCTCAGCCCTCGTCCTCAATCCACAACACTCAATCCTCAATACTCAATCTTCAATCATCAATATTCAATCTTCAATCCTCAATCCTCAATCCTCAATCCTCAGTCCTCAATCTTCATTCCTCGATACTCAATCTTCAATCCTCAATCCTCAATCTTCAATCCTCAGTCCTCAATCATCAATTTTCAATCCTTAATCCTCACTCATCAATCCTCAATCCTCAATCCTCAATACTCATTCTTCAATCCTCAATCCTCAATCCTCAATCTGCAATCCTCAATACTCAATCCTCATTCCTCAATCGTCATTCCTAAATCCCCAATCTTCTATCATCAATCCTCAATCCTCAATCCTCCATCCTCAATCCTCAATCCTCAATCTTCAATCCTCAATACTCAATCGTCAATCTTCAATCCTCAATCCTCAATCCTCAATCGTCAATCCTCATTCCGCAACCCTCAATCTTCAATCCTCAATACTCAATCTTCAATCCTCAATCCTGAATCCTGAAATCCCCAGTCCTCTATCTTCAATACTCAATCCTCAGTCCTCAATCCTCAATCCACAATCCTCAATCCTCATTCCTCAAACCTCAATCCTCAACCATCAGTCCACATACTTAATTCTCTATTCTCAATACTCAATCCTCAATTCTCAGTCTTCAATCCTCAATAATCAATCTCCAATCCTAGATCCTCAATCCCCGATCCTCAGTCCTTAATCCTCAATCCTCAATCCTAAATCCCCAGTCCACAATCCTCAATCCTCAATCCTCAATCCTCAATCCTCAATCCTCAATATTCAACACACAACCCTCAACCATAAATCCTCAATACTCAACCATCAATCCTCAATTCTCAATACTCAATAGAATATCCTGAATTCTCATGGTTGAATACTCAATCCACAATATTCAATAATCAAATCTCAATCCTCAAACATCAATTCTCAACACTCAATCCTCAACACTCAGCCCTCTCTCTTCAATCCTCAATCCTCAATCCTCAATCCTCAATCCTCAATCCTCAGTCCTCAATACTCAATCCTCAATCGTCAATCCTCAATCCCCAATCCTGAATCTTCAATCCTCAATCCTCAATCCTGAATCCTCACTCCTCAATCTTCAATCCTCAATACTCAATCTTCAATCCTCAATCCTCAATCCTCAATACTCAACCCTCTATCCTCAATCGTCAGTCTTCAATCCTCAACACTCAATCTTCAACCCTCAATCCCCAATCCTCAATCCCCAATCATCATTCTTCAATCCTCAATAGCCAATCCTCAATCTTCCATGCTCAATCCTCAATCCTCATTCCTGAATCCTCATTCCTCAAACCTCAGTCCTCAAACCTCAGTCCTCATCCTCAATTCTCAATTCTCAATCATCAATCCTCAATCCTCAATCTTCAATCCTCAATAATCAATCTCCTATCCTAGATCCTCAACCCCAATACACAATCCTTACTCCTCAATCTTCAATCCTCAATCCCCAGTCCTCAATCTTCAATCCTCAATGCTCAATACTCAATCCTCAATCCTCAGTCCTCAATCCTCAATCCTCAGTCCTCAACCCTCAATCCTCAATATTCAAACCTCAATCCTCAACCGCCAGTCCTCGTCCTCAATCCTCAACGCTCAATCCTCAATCCTCAATCTTCAATCATCAACACTCAATCCTCAATCCTCATTCCTCAATCCTCAATATTCAACACACACCCCTCAACCATCAATTCTCAATACTCAACCATCAATCCTCAATTCTCAATACTCAATGGAATATACTGAATTCTCATGGTTCAATACTCAATCCGCAATATTCAATAATCAAATCTCAATCCTCAAACATCAATTCTCAACACTCAATCCTCAACAATCAGTCTTCTCCCTTGAATCCTCCATCCTCAATCCTCAATGCTCAAGCGTCAATCCTCAATCCTCAATCCTCAATCCTGAATCCTCAATAATCAGTCCTCAAACCTCAATCCTGAATCCTCAATCCTGAATCCTCATTCTTCAGCTCTCAGTCCTCAACAATCAGTTGTCAATGCTCAATCCTCAATAGAATATCATCAATTCACTGTTTTCAATACTCAATGCTCAATCTGCAATCTTCACATCTCTATCCACAAACATCAATTCTCATCACTCAACCCTCAACACTCAGTCCCCAATCCTCAATCTTTAATCCTCAATCCTCAATCCTCAATCCTCAATCCTCAATCTTCAATCCTCAATACTCAATCTTCAATCCTCAATCCTCAATCCTCAATCCTCATTCCTCAATACTCAATCGTCAGTCTTCAATCCTCAACACTCAATCTTCAACCCTCAATCCCCAATCCTCAATCCCCAATCATCATTCTTCAATCCTCAATAGCCAATCCTCAATCTTCCATGCTCAATCCTCAATCCTCAATTCTCAATCCTCAATCCTCAGTCCTCAGTCCTCAAACAGCAATCCTCAACCCTCAGCCTTCATCCTCAATCCTCAATCTTCAATCCTCAATCCTCAATCCTGAATCTTCTATCTTCAATCCCCAAACCTCAATCATCAATCCTCAATTCTCAATCCTCAATCCTGAAACCTCAATCCTCAATGCTCAATCCTCAATCCTCAATCTTCATTCCTCAATACTCAGTCTTCAATACTCAATCCTCAATCCTCAATCCTCAATCCTCAGTACTCAATCGTCAGTCTTCAATCCTCAACACTCAATCTTCAATTCTCAATCCCCAATCCTCAATCCTCAATCCTCATTCTTCAATCCTCAATACCCAATCCTCAATCTTCAATCCTCAATCCTCAATCCTCAATTCTCAGTCCTCAATCCTCAGTCCTCAGTCCTCAAACATCAATCCCCAGCCCTCAGCCCTCATCCTCAATCCTCAATCCTCAATCCTCAATCCTCAATCCTCAATCCCCAATCTTCTATCTTCAATCCGCAATACTCAACCTTCAATCCTCAATCCTCAGTCCTCAAACCTCAATTCTGAATCCTCAATCCTGAATCCTCAATCTTTAATCCTCAGACCTCAACCATCAATGCTCAATTCTCAATACTCAACAGAACATCCTGAATTCTCAGTTTTCAATGCTCAATCCTCTATCTTCAATTTCAAAATCTCAATCCACAAACATGAATTCTCATCACTCAACCCTCAACACACAGTCCTCAATCTTCAATCCTCAATCCTCAATCCTCAATCGTCAATCCTCAATCCTCAATCTTCAATCCTCAGTCCCCAATCCGCAATCTTCAATCATCAACACTCAATCTTCAATCCTCAATCCTCAATCATAAAATCCTCAACCCTCAATATTCAACACACAACCCTCAACCTTCAATCCTCAATACTCAACCATCAATCCTCAATTCTCAATACTCAATAGAATATCCGGAATTCTCTGTTTTCAATACTCAATCCTCAATCTTCAATCTTCAAGTCTCCAACCACAAACATCGATTCTCATCACTCAACCCTCAACACTCAGTCCTCAATCTTCAACCCTCAGTCCTCAATACTCAATCCTCAGTCCTCAGTCCTCAATCTTCAATACTCAATCCTCAATCCTAAAATCCTCAATCCTCAATATTCAACACACAACCCTCAAGCATCAATCCTCAATACTCAACCATCAATCCTCAATTCTCAATACTCAATAGAATATCCTGAATTCTCAGTTTTCAATACTCAATCCTCAATCTTCAATCTTAAAGTCTCCATCCACAAACATATATTCTCATGACTCAGCCCTCAACACTCAGTCCTCAATCTTCAATCCTCAAACCTCAATCCTCAATCTTCAATCCTCAATCCTCAATCCTCAATCGTCAATCCTAAATCCCCAATCTTCTATCATCAATCCTCAATCCTCAATCCTCAATCATCAATCCTCAATCCTCAATCTTCAATCCTCAATACTCAATCTTCAATCTACAATCCTCAATCCTCAATCCTCAATCGTCAATCCTCAAACCGCAATCCTCAATCTTCAATCCTCAATACTCAATCTTCAATCCTCAATCCTGAATCCTGAAATCCCCAATCCTCTATCTTCAATCCTCAATCCTCAATCCTCAATCCTCAATCCTCAATCCACAATCCTCAATCCTCATTCCTCTAACCTCAATCCTCAACCCTCAGTCCACATACTTAATTCTCAATTCTCAATACTCAATCCTCAATTCTCAATATTCAATCCTCAATAATCAATCTCCAATCCTAGATCCTCAATCCCCAATACTCTATCCTTAATCCTCAATATTCAATCCTCTATCCCCAGTCCACAATCTTCAATCCCCAAAGCTCAATAATCAATCCTCAATCCTCAGTCCTCAAACCTCAATTCTGAATCCTCAATCCTGAATCCTCAATCTTTAATCCTCAGACCTCAACCATCAATGCTCAATTCTCAATACTCAACAGAACATCCTGAATTCTCAGTTTTCAATGCTCAATCCTCTATCTTCAATTTTAAAATCTCAATCCACAAACATGAATTCTCATCACTCAACCCTCAACACACAGTCCTCAATCTTCAATCCTCAATCCTCAATCCTCAATCGTCAATCCTCAATCCTCAATCTTCAATCCTCAGTCCCCAATCCGCAATCTTCAATCATCAACACTCAATCTTCAATCCTCAATCCTCAATCATAAAATCCTCGATCCTCAATATTCAGCACACAACCCTCAACCACCAATACTCAATACTCAACCATCAATGCTCAATTCTCAATACTCAATAGAATATACTGAATTCTCAGTTTTCAATACCCAATCCTCAATCTTCAATATTCATGTCTCCATCCACAAACATCTATTCTCATCACTCAACCCTCAACACTCAGTCCTCAATCTTCAATCCTCAATCCTCAATCCTCAATCGTCAATCCTCAATCCCAATCCTCTATCATCAATCCTCAATCCGCAATCCTCAATCCTCAATACTCAATCCTCAATCTTCAATCCTCAATACTCAATCTTCAATCTTCAATCCTCTATCCTCAATCCTCAATCCTCAATCCGCAATCCTCAATCTTCAATCCTCAATACTCAATCTTCAATCCTCAATCCTCAATCCTGAAATCCTCAACCCTCAATATTCAACACACAACCCTCAACCTTCAATCCTCAATACTCAACCATCAATCCTCAATTCTCAATACTCAATAGAATATCCGGAATTCTCTGTTTTCAGTACTCAATCCTCAATCTTCAATCTTCAAGTCTCCAACCACAAACATCGATTCTCATCACTCAACCCTCAACACTCAGTCCTCAATCTTCAACCCTCAGTCCTCAATACTCAATCCTCAGTCCTCAGTCCTCAATCATCAATACTCAATCCTCAATCCTAAAATCCTCAATCCTCAATATTCAACACACAACCCTCAAGCATCAATCCTCAATACTCAACCATCAATCCTCAATTCTCAATACTCAATAGAATATCCTGAATTCTCAGTTTTCAATACTCAATCCTCAATCTTCAATCTTAAAGTCTCCATCCACAAACATATATTCTCATCACTCAGCCCTCAACACTCAGTCCTCAATCTTCAATCCTCAATACTCAATCTTCAATCTACAATCCTCAATCCTCAATCCTCAATCGTCAATCCTCAATCCGCAATCCTCAATCTTCAATCCTCAATACTCAATCTTCAATCCTCAATCCTGAATCCTGAAATCCCCAATCCTCTATCTTCAATCCTCAATCCTCAATCCTCAATCCTCAATCCTCAATCCTCAATCCTCAATCCTCAATCCTCAGTCCTCAATACTCAATCCTCAATCGTCAATCCTCAATCCCCAATCCTGAATCTTCAATCCTCAATCCTCAATCCTTAATCCTCACTCCTCAATCTTCAATCCTCAATACTCAATCTTCAATCCTCAATCCTCAATCCTCAATACTCAACCCTCTATCCTCAATCCTCAATCCTCAATCATCAATCCTCAACCTTCAATCCTCAATACTCAATCTTCAATCCTCAATCCTCAATCCTCAATCCTCATTCCTCAATACTCAATCGTCAGTCTTCAATCCTCAACACTCAATCTTCAACCCTCAATCCCCAATCCTCAATCCCCAATCATCATTCTTCAATCCTCAATAGCCAATCCTCAATCTTCCATGCTCAATCCTCAATCCTCATTCCTGAATCCTCATTCCTCAAACCTCAGTCCTCAAACCTCAGTCCTCATCCTCAATTCTCAATTCTCAATCATCAATCCTCAATCCTCAATCTTCAATCCTCAATAATCAATCTCCTATCCTAGATCCTCAATCCCAATACACAATCCTTACTCCTCAATCTTCAATCCTCAATCCCCAGTCCTCAATCTTCAATCCTCAATGCTCAATACTCAATCCTCAATCCTCAGTCCTCAATCCTCAATCCTCAGTCCTCAACCCTCAATCCTCAATATTCAAACCTCAATCCTCAACCGCCAGTCCTCGTCCTCAATCCTCAACGCTCAATCCTCAATCCTCAATCTTCAATCATCAACACTCAATCCTCAATCCTCATTCCTCAATCCTCAATATTCAACACACAACCCTCAACCATCAATTCTCAATACTCAACCATCAATCCTCAATTCTCAATACTCAATGGAATATACTGAATTCTCATGGTTCAATACTCAATCCGCAATATTCAATAATCAAATCTCAATCCTCAAACATCAATTCTCAACACTCAATCCTCAACAATCAGTCTTCTCCCTTGAATCCTCCATCCTCAATCCTCAATGCTCAAGCGTCAATCCTCAATCCTCAATCCTCAATCCTGAATCCTCAATAATCAGTCCTCAAACCTCAATCCTGAATCCTCAATCCTGAATCCTCATTCTTCAGCTCTCAGTCCTCAACAATCAGTTGTCAATGCTCAATCCTCAATAGAATATCATCAATTCACTGTTTTCAATACTCAATGCTCAATCTGCAATCTTCAAATCTCTATCCACAAACATCAATTCTCATCACTCAACCCTCAACACTCAGTCCCCAATCCTCAATCTTTAATCCTCAATCCTCAATCCTCAATCCTCAATCCTCAATCTTCAATCCTCAATACTCAATCTTCAATCCTCAATCCTCAATCCTCAATCCTCATTCCTCAATACTCAATCGTCAGTCTTCAATCCTCAACACTCAATCTTCAACCCTCAATCCCCAATCCTCAATCCCCAATCATCATTCTTCAATCCTCAATAGCCAATCCTCAATCTTCCATGCTCAATCCTCAATCCTCAATTCTCAATCCTCAATCCTCAGTTCTCAGTCCTCAAACAGCAATCCTCAACCCTCAGCCTTCATCCTCAATCCTCAATCTTCAATCCTCAATCCTCAATCCTGAATCTTCTATCTTCAATCCCAAAACCTCAATCATCAATCCTCAATTCTCAATCCTCAATCCTGAAACCTCAATCCTCAATGCTCAATCCTCAATCCTCAATCTTCATTCCTCAATACTCAGTCTTCAATACTCAATCCTCAATCCTCAATCCTCAATCCTCAGTACTCAATCGTCAGTCTTCAATCCTCAACACTCAATCTTCAATTCTCAATCCCCAATCCTCAATCCTCAATCCTCATTCTTCAATCCTCAATACCCAATCCTCAATCTTCAATCCTCAATCCTCAATCCTCAATTCTCAGTCCTCAATCCTCAGTCCTCAGTCCTCAAACATCAATCCCCAGCCCTCAGCCCTCATCCTCAATCCTCAATCCTCAATCCTCAATCCTCAATCCTCAATCCCCAATCTTCTATCTTCAATCCGCAATACTCAATCTTCAATCCTCAATCCTCAGTCCTCAAACCTCAATTCTGAATCCTCAATCCTGAATCCTCAATCTTTAATCCTCAGACCTCAACCATCAATGCTCAATTCTCAATACTCAACAGAACATCCTGAATTCTCAGTTTTCAATGCTCAATCCTCTATCTTCAATTTTAAAATCTCAATCCACAAACATGAATTCTCATCACTCAACCCTCAACACACAGTCCTCAATCTTCAATCCTCAATCCTCAATCCTCAATCGTCAATCCTCAATCCTCAATCTTCAATCCTCAGTCCCCAATCCGCAATCTTCAATCATCAACACTCAATCTTCAATCCTCAATCCTCAATCATAAAATCCTCGATCCTCAATATTCAGCACACAACCCTCAACCACCAATACTCAATACTCAACCATCAATGCTCAATTCTCAATACTCAATAGAATATACTGAATTCTCAGTTTTCAATACCCAATCCTCAATCTTCAATATTCAAGTCTCCATCCACAAACATCTATTCTCATCACTCAACCCTCAACACTCAGTCCTCAATCTTCAATCCTCAATCCTCAATCCTCAATCGTCAATCCTCAATCCCAATCCTCTATCATCAATCCTCAATCCGCAATCCTCAATCCTCAATACTCAATCCTCAATCTTCAATCCTCAATACTCAATCTTCAATCTTCAATCCTCTATCCTCAATCCTCAATCCTCAATCCGCAATCCTCAATCTTCAATCCTCAATACTCAATCTTCAATCCTCAATCCTCAATCCTGAAATCCTCAACCCTCAATATTCAACACACAACCCTCAACCTTCAATCCTCAATACTCAACCATCAATCCTCAATTCTCAATACTCAATAGAATATCCGGAATTCTCTGTTTTCAATACTCAATCCTCAATCTTCAATCTTCAAGTCTCCAACCACAAACATCGATTCTCATCACTCAACCCTCAACACTCAGTCCTCAATCTTCAACCCTCAGTCCTCAATACTCAATCCTCAGTCCTCAGTCCTCAATCTTCAATACTCAATCCTCAATCCTAAAATCCTCAATCCTCAATATTCAACACACAACCCTCAAGCATCAATCCTCAATACTCAACCATCAATCCTCAATTCTCAATAATCAATAGAATATCCTGAATTCTCAGTTTTCAATACTCAATCCTCAATCTTCAATCTTAAAGTCTCCATCCACAAACATATATTCTCATCACTCAGCCCTCAACACTCAGTCCTCAATCTTCAATCCTCAAACCTCAATCCTCAATCTTCAATCCTCAATCCTCAATCCTCAATCGTCAATCCTAAATCCCCAATCTTCTATCATCAATCCTCAATCCTCAATCCTCAATCATCAATCCTCAATCCTCAATCTTCAATCCTCAATACTCAATCTTCAATCTACAATCCTCAATCCTCAATCCTCAATCGTCAATCCTCAATCCGCAATCCTCAATCTTCAATCCTCAATACTCAATCTTCAATCCTCAATCCTGAATCCTGAAATCCCCAATCCTCTATCTTCAATCCTCAATCCCCAATCCTCAATCCTCAATCCTCAATCCACAATCCTCAATCCTCATTCCTCTAACCTCAATCCTCAACCCTCAGTCCGCATACTTAATTCTCAATTCTCAATACTCAATCCTCAATTCTCAATATTCAATCCTCAATAATCAATCTCCAATCCTAGATCCTCAATCCCCAATACTCTATCCTTAATCCTCAATATTCAATCCTCTATCCCCAGTCCACAATCTTCAATCCCCAAAGCTCAATAATCAATCCTCAATCCTCAGTCCTCAAACCTCAATTCTGAATCCTCAATCCTGAATCCTCAATCTTTAATCCTCAGACCTCAACCATCAATGCTCAATTCTCAATACTCAACAGAACATCCTGAATTCTCAGTTTTCAATGCTCAATCCTCTATCTTCAATTTTAAAATCTCAATCCACAAACATGAATTCTCATCACTCAACCCTCAACACACAGTCCTCAATCTTCAATCCTCAATCCTCAATCCTCAATCGTCAATCCTCAATCCTCAATCTTCAATCCTCAGTCCCCAATCCGCAATCTTCAATCATCAACACTCAATCTTCAATCCTCAATCCTCAATCATAAAATCCTCGATCCTCAATATTCAGCACACAACCCTCAACCACCAATACTCAATACTCAACCATCAATGCTCAATTCTCAATACTCAATAGAATATACTGAATTCTCAGTTTTCAATACCCAATCCTCAATCTTCAATATTCAAGTCTCCATCCACAAACATCTATTCTCATCACTCAACCCTCAACACTCAGTCCTCAATCTTCAATCCTCAATCCTCAATCCTCAATCGTCAATCCTCAATCCCAATCCTCTATCATCAATCCTCAATCCGCAATCCTCAATCCTCAATACTCAATCCTCAATCTTCAATCCTCAATACTCAATCTTCAATCTTCAATCCTCTATCCTCAATCCTCAATCCTCAATCCGCAATCCTCAATCGTCAATCCTCAATACTCAATCTTCAATCCTCAATCCTCAATCCTGAAATCCTCAACCCTGAATATTCAACACACAACCCTCAACCTTCAATCCTCAATACTCAACCATCAATCCTCAATTCTCAATACTCAATAGAATATCCGGAATTCTCTGTTTTCAGTACTCAATCCTCAATCTTCAATCTTCAAGTCTCCAACCACAAACATCGATTCTCATCACTCAACCCTCAACACTCAGTCCTCAATCTTCAACCCTCAGTCCTCAATACTCAATCCTCAGTCCTCAGTCCTCAATCTTCAATACTCAATCCTCAATCCTAAAATCCTCAATCCTCAATATTCAACACACAACCCTCAAGCATCAATCCTCAATACTCAACCATCAATCCTCAATTCTCAATACTCAATAGAATATCCTGAATTCTCAGTTTTCAATACTCAATCCTCAATCTTCAATCTTAAAGTCTCCATCCACAAACATATATTCTCATCACTCAGCCCTCAACACTCAGTCCTCAATCTTCAATCCTCAAACCTCAATCCTCAATCTTCAATCCCCAATCCTCAATCCTCAATCGTCAATCCTAAATCCCCAATCTTCTATCATCAATCCTCAATCCTCAATCCTCAATCATCAATCCTCAATCCTCAATCTTCAATCCTCAATACTCAATCTTCAATCTACAATCCTCAATCCTCAATCCTCAATCGTCAATCCTCAATCCGCAATCCTCAATCTTCAATCCTCAATACTCAATCTTCAATCCTCAATCCTGAATCCTGAAATCCCCAATCCTCTATCTTCAATCCTCAATCCTCAATCCTCAATCCTCAATCCTCAATCCACAATCCTCAATCCTCATTCCTCTAACCTCAATCCTCAACCCTCAGTCCACATACTTAATTCTCAATTCTCAATACTCAATCCTCAATTCTCAATATTCAATCCTCAATAATCAATCTCCAATCCTAGATCCTCAATCCCCAATACTCTATCCTTAATCCTCAATATTCAATCCTCTATCCCCAGTCCACAATCTTCAATCCCCAAAGCTCAATAATCAATCCTCAATCCTCAGTCCTCAAACCTCAATTCTGAATCCTCAATCCTGAATCCTCAATCTTTAATCCTCAGACCTCAACCATCAATGCTCAATTCTCAATACTCAACAGAACATCCTGAATTCTCAGTTTTCAATGCTCAATCCCCTATCTTCAATTTTAAAATCTCAATCCACAAACATCAATTCTCATCACTCAACCCTCAACCCACAGTCCTCAATCTTCAATCCTCAATCCTCAATAGTCAATCCTCAATCCTCAATCTTCAATCCTCAGTCCGCAATCCGCAATCTTCAGTCATCAATACTCAATCTTCAATCCTCAATCCTCAATCATAAAATCCTCGATCCTCAATATTCAGCAGACAACCCTCAACCACCAATACTCAATACTCAACCATCAATGCTCAATTCTCAATACTCAATAGAATATACTGAATTCTCAGTTTTCAATACCCAATCCTCAATCTTCAATATTCAAGTCTCCTTCCACAAACACCTATTCTCATCACTCAACCCTCAACACTCAGTCCTCAATCTTCAATCCTCAATCCTCAATCCTCAATCCTCAATCCGCAATCCTCAATCTTCAATCCTCATTACTCAATCTTCAATCCTCAATCCTCAATCCTGAAACCCTCAACCCTCAATATTCAACACACAACCCTCAACCTTCAATCCTCAATACTCAACCGTCAATCCTCAATTCTCAATACTTAATAGAATATCCTGAATTCTCAGTTTTCAACACTCAATCCTCAAACTTCAATCTTCAAGTCTCCATCCACAAACATGAATTCTCATCACTCAACCCTGAACACTCAGCCCACAATCTTCAATCCTCAATCCTCAATACTCAATCCTCAGTCCTCAGTCCTTAATCTTCAATACTCAATCCTCAATCCTAAAATCCTCAACCCTCAATGTTCAACACACAATCCTCAACCATCAATCCTTAATACTCAACCATCAATGCTCAATTCTCAATACTCAATAGAATATGCTGAATTCTCAGTTTTCAATACTCATTCCTCAATCTTCAATCTTCAAGCCTCCATCCACAAACATGTATTCCCATCACTCAACCCTTAACCCTCAGTCCTCATCCTCCATCTTCAATCCTCAATCCTCAATACTCAATCTTCAATCCTCAATCCTCGACCCTCAATCCTCTGCCTTCAAACCTCAATTCCGAATCCTCAATCCTGAATTCTCAATCTCCATCCCTCAGTCCGCAACAATCTATTGTCAATCCTCAATCCTCAACAGAATATACTCTATTCACAGCTTTCAACACTCAATCCCCAATCTTCCATTTTCAAATCTCAATCCACAAGCATCAATGCTCATCACTCAACCCTCAACACTCAGTCCTCAATCTTCAATCCTGGATACTCAATCTTCAATCCTCAATCCTCAATCCTCAATCGTCAATCTTCAATACTCAATACTCAATCTTCAATCCTCAGTCCTTAATACTCAATCCTCAATCCTCATTCTTCAATCCTCAATACCCAATCCTAAATATTCAATCCTCAATCCTCAATTCGCAATCCTCATTCCTCAATCCTCAGACCTCAAGCATCAATACTCAACCCTCAGTCCTCGTCCTCAATCCACAACCCTCAATCCTCAATCCTCGATTTTCATTCATCAATATTCAACATTCAATCCTCAATCCTCAATACTCAATACTCAATCCTCAATCCTCAACGTTCAATCCTCAATACCCAATCCTCAATCTCCAATCCTCAATCCTCAGTCCTCAATCCTCAATCCTCAGTCCTCAATCCTCTGTCCTCAAACCTCAATCCTGAATTCTCAATCCTGAATCCTCAATCTTCAGCCCTCAGTCCTCAACAATCAGTTGTCAATCCTCAACCCTCAATAGAATATCATCAATTCACAGTTTTCAATACTCAATACTCAATCTACAATCTTCAAATCTCTATCCACAAACATCAATTCTTATCACTCAACCCTCTACACTCAGTCCTCAATGTTCAATCCTCAATCCTCAATTGTCAATCTTCAATCCTCAATACTGAATCTTCAATCCTCAATCCTCAATCCTCAATCCTCAATCCCCAATCCTGAATCTTCAATCCTCAATCCTCAATCCTTAATCCTCACTCCTCAATCTTCAATCCTCAATACTCAATCTTCAATCCTCAATCCTCAATCCTCAATACTCAACCCTCTATCCTCAATCCTCAATCCTCAATCCTCAATCCTCAATCTTCAATCCTCAATACTCAATCTTCAATCCTCAATCCTCAATCCTCAATCCTCATTCCTCAATACTCAATCGTCAGTCTTCAATCCTCAACACTCAATCTTCAACCCTCAATCCCCAATCCTCAATCCCCAATCATCATTCTTCAATCCTCAATAGCCAATCCTCAATCTTCCATGCTCAATCCTCAATCCTCAATTCTCAATCCTCAATCCTCAGTCCTCAGTCCTCAAACAGCAATCCTCAACCCTCAGCCTTCATCCTCAATCCTCAATCTTCAATCCTCAATCCTCAATCCTCAATCTTCTATCTTCAATCCCCAAACCTCAATCATCAATCCTCAATTCTCAATCCTCAATCCTGAAACCTCAATCCTCAATGCTCAATCCTCAATCCTCAATCTTCAATCCTCAATACTCAGTCTTCAATACTCAATCCTCAATCCTCAATACTCAACCCTCTATCCTCAATCCTCAATCCTCAATCCTCAATCCTCAACCTTCAATCCTCAATACTCAATCTTCAATCCTCAATCCTCAATCCTCAATCCTCATTCCTCAATACTCAATCGTCAGTCTTCAATCCTCAACACTCAATCTTCAACCCTCAATCCCCAATCCACAATCCCCAATCATCATTCTTCAATCCTCAACAGCCAATCCTCAATCTTCCATGCTCAATCCTCAATCCTCATTCCTGAATCCTCATTCCTCAAACCTCAGTCCTCAAACCTCAGTCCTCATCCTCAATTCTCAATTCTCAATCATCAATCCTCAATCCTCAATCTTCAATCCTCAATAATCAATCTCCTATCCTAGATCCTCAACGCCAATACACAATCCTTACTCCTCAATCTTCAATCCTCAATCCCCAGTCCTCAATCTTCAATCCTCAATGCTCAATACTCAATCCTCAATCCTCAGTCCTCAATCCTCAATCCTCAGTCCTCAACCCTCAATCCTCAATATTCAAACCTCAATCCTCAACCGCCAGTCCTCGTCCTCAATCCTCAACGCTCAATCCTCAATCCTCAATCTTCAATCATCAACACTCAATCCTCAATCCTCATTCCTCAATCCTCAATATTCAACACACAACCCTCAACCATCAATTCTCAATACTCAACCATCAATCCTCAATTCTCAATACTCAATGGAATATACTGAATTCTCATGGTTCAATACTCAATCCGCAATATTCAATAATCAAATCTCAATCCTCAAACATCAATTCTCAACACTCAATACTCAACAATCAGTCTTCTCCCTTGAATCCTCCATCCTCAATCCTCAATGCTCAAGCGTCAATCCTCAATCCTCAATCCTCAATCCTGAATCCTCAATAATCAGTCCTCAAACCTCAATCCTGAATCCTCAATCCTGAATCCTCATTCTTCAGCTCTCAGTCCTCAACAATCAGTTGTCAATACTCAATCCTCAATAGAATATCATCAATTCACTGTTTTCAATACTCAATGCTCAATCTGCAATCTTCAAATCTCTATCCACAAACATCAATTCTCATCACTCAACCCTCAACACTCAGTCCCCAATCCTCAATCTTTAATCCTCAATCCTCAATCCTCAATCCTCAATCCTCAATCTTCAATCCTCAATACTCAATCTTCAATCCTCAATCCTCAATCCTCAATCCTCATTCCTCAATACTCAATCGTCAGTCTTCAATCCTCAACACTCAATCTTCAACCCTCAATCCCCAATCCTCAATCCCCAATCATCATTCTTCAATCCTCAATAGCCAATCCTCAATCTTCCATGCTCAATCCTCAATCCTCAGTTCTCAATCCTCAATCCTCAGTCCTCAGTCCTCAAACAGCAATCCTCAACCCTCAGCCTTCATCCTCAATCCTCAATCTTCAATCCTCAATCCTCAATCCTGAATCTTCTATCTTCAATCCCCAAACCTCAATCATCAATCCTCAATTCTCAATCCTCAATCCTGAAACCTCAATCCTCAATGCTCAATCCTCAATCCTCAATCTTCATTCCTCAATACTCAGTCTTCAATACTCAATCCTCAATCCTCAATCCTCAATCCTCAGTACTCAATCGTCAGTCTTCAATCCTCAACACTCAATCTTCAATTCTCAATCCCCAATCCTCAATCCTCAATCCTCATTCTTCAATCCTCAATACCCAATCCTCAATCTTCAATCCTCAATCCTCAATCCTCAATTCTCAGTCCTCAATCCTCAGTCCTCAGTCCTCAAACATCAATCCCCAGCCCTCAGCCCTCATCCTCAATCCTCAATCCTCAATCCTCAATCCTCAATCCTCAATCCCCAATCTTCTATCTTCAATCCGCAATACTCAATCTTCAATCCTCAATCCTCAGTCCTCAAACCTCAATTCTGAATCCTCAATCCTGAATCCTCAATCTTTAATCCTCAGACCTCAACCATCAATGCTCAATTCTCAATACTCAACAGAACATCCTGAATTCTCAGTTTTCAATGCTCAATCCTCTATCTTCAATTTTAAAATCTCAATCCACAAACATGAATTCTCATCACTCAACCCTCAACACACAGACCTCAATCTTCAATCCTCAATCCTCAATCCTCAATCGTCAATCCTCAATCCCAATCCTCTATCATCAATCCTCAATCCGCAATCCTCAATCCTCAATACTCAATCCTCAATCTTCAATCCTCAATACTCAATCTTCAATCTTCAATCCTCTATCCTCAATCCTCAATCCTCAATCCGCAATCCTCAATCTTCAATCCTCAATACTCAATCTTCAATCCTCAATCCTCAATCCTGAAATCCTCAACCCTCAATATTCAACACACAACCCACAACCTTCAATCCTCAATACTCAACCATCAATCCTCAATTCTCAATACTCAATAGAATATCCGGAATTCTCTGTTTTCAATACTCAATCCTCAATCTTCAATCTTCAAGTCTCCAACCACAAACATCGATTCTCATCACTCAACCCTCAACACTCAGTCCTCAATCTTCAACCCTCAGTCCTCAATACTCAATCCTCAGTCCTCAGTCCTCAATCTTCAATACTCAATCCTCAATCCTAAAATCCTCAATCCTCAATATTCAACACACAACCCTCAAGCATCAATCCTCAATACTCAACCATCAATCCTCAATTCTCAATACTCAATAGAATATCCTGAATTCTCAGTTTTCAATACTCAATCCTCAATCTTCAATCTTAAAGTCTCCATCCACAAACATATATTCTCATCACTCAGCCCTCAACACTCAGTCCTCAATCTTCAATCCTCAAACCTCAATCCTCAATCTTCAATCCTCAATCCTCAATCCTCAATCGTCAATCCTAAATCCCCAATCTTCTATCATCAATCCTCAATCCTCAATCCTCAATCATCAATCCTCAATCCTCAATCTTCAATCCTCAATACTCAATCTTCAATCTACAATCCTCAATCCTCAATCCTCAATCGTCAATCCTCAATCCGCAATCCTCAATCTTCAATCCTCAATACTCAATCTTCAATCCTCAATCCTGAATCCTGAATTCCCCAATCCTCTATCTTCAATCCTCAATCCTCAATCCACAATCCTCAATCCTCAATCCACAATCCTCAATCCTCATTCCTCTAACCTCAATCCTCAACCCTCAGTCCACATACTTAATTCTCAATTCTCAATACTCAATCCTCAATTCTCAATATTCAATCCTCAATAATCAATCTCCAATCCTAGATCCTCAATCCCCAATACTCTATCCTTAATCCTCAATATTCAATCCTCTATCCCCAGTCCACAATCTTCAATCCCCAAAGCTCAATAATCAATCCTCAATCCTCAGTCCTCAAACCTCAATTCTGAATCCTCAATCCTGAATCCTCAATCTTTAATCCTCAGACCTCAACCATCAATGCTCAATTCTCAATACTCAACAGAACATCCTGAATTCTCAGTTTTCAATGCTCAATCCCCTACCTTCAATTTTAAAATCTCAATCCACAAACATCAATTCTCATCACTCAACCCTCAACCCACAGTCCTCAATCTTCAATCCTCAATCCTCAATCCTCAATAGTCAATCCTCAATCCTCAATCTTCAATCCCCAGTCCGCAATCCGCAATCTTCAGTCATCAATACTCAATCTTCAATCCTCAATCCTCAATCATAAAATCCTCGATCCTCAATATTCAGCAGACAACCCTCAACCACCAATACTCAATACTCAACCATCAATGCTCAATTCTTAATACTCAATAGAATATACTGAATTCTCAGTTTTCAATACCCAATCCTCAATCTTCAATATTCAAGTCTCCTTCCACAAACACCTATTCTCATCACTCAACCCTCAACACTCAGTCCTCAATCTTCAATCCTCAATCCTCAATCCTCAATCGTCAACACTCAATCCTCAATCCTCAACCCTCGATCCTCAGTCCTCAAACCTCAATCCTCAATCCTCAATCTTCAATCTTCAATCCTCAATACTCAATCTTCAATCTTCAATCTTCAATCCTCAATCCTCAATCCTCAATCCTCAATCCGCAATCCTCAATCTTCAATCCTCATTACTCAATCTTCAATCCTCAATCCTCAATCCTGAAACCCTCAACCCTCAATATTCAACACACAACCCTCAACCTTCAATCCTCTATACTCAACCGTCAATCCTCAATTCTCAATACTTAATAGAATATCCTGAATTCTCAGTCTTCAACACTCAATCCTCAAACTTCAATCTTCAAGTCTCCATCCACAAACATGAATTCTCATCACTCAACCCTGAACACTCAGCCCACAATCTTCAATCCTCAATCCTCAATACTCAATCCTCAGTCCTCAGTCCTTAATCTTCAATACTCAATCCTCAATCCTAAAATCCTCAACCCTCAATGTTCAACACACAATCCTCAACCATCAATCCTTAATACTCAACCATCAATGCTCAATTCTCAATACTCAATAGAATATGCTGAATTCTCAGTTTTCAATACCCATTCCTCAATCTTCAATCTTCAAGCCTCCATCCACAAACATGTATTCTCATCACTCAACCCTCAACCCTCAGTCCTCATCCTCCATCCTCAATCCTCAATCCTCAATCCTCAATCTTCAATCCTCAATCCTCGACCCTCAATCCTCTGCCTTCAAACCTCAATTCCGAATCCTCAATCCTGAATTCTCAATCTCCATCCCTCAGTCCGCAAAAATCTATTGTCAATCCTCAATCCTCAACAGAATATACTCTATTCACAGCTTTCAACACTCAATCCCCAATCTTCCATTTTCAAATCTCAATCCACAAACATCAATGCTCATCACTCAACCCTCAACACTCAGTCCTCAATCTTCAATCCTGGATACTCAATCTACAATCCTCAATCCTCAATCCTCAATCGTCAATCTTCAATACTCAATACTCAATCTTCAATCCTCAGTCCTTAATACTCAATCCTCAATCCTCATTTTTCAATCCTCAATACCCAATCCTAAATATTCAATCCTCAATCCTCAATTCGCAATCCTCATTCCTCAATCCTCAGACCTCAAGCATCAATACTCAACCCTCAGTCCTCGTCCTCAATCCACAACCCTCAATCCTCAATCCTCGATTTTCATTCATCAATATTCAACATTCAATCCTCAATCCTCAATACTCAATACTCAATCCTCAATCCTCAACGTTCAATCCTCAATACCCAATCCTCAATCTCCAATCCTCAATCCTCAGTCCTCAATCCTCAATCCTCAGTCCTCAATCCTCTGTCCTCAAACCTCAATCCTGAATTCTCAATCCTGAATCCTCAATCTTCAGCCCTCAGTTCTCAACAATCAGTTGTCAATCCTCAATCCTCAATAGAATATCATCAATTCACAGTTTTCAATACTCAATACTCAATCTACAATCTTCAAATCTCTATCCACAAACATCAATTCTTATCACTCAACCCTCTACACTCAGTCCTCAATGTTCAATCCTCAATCCTCAATTCTCAATCTTCAATCCTCAATACTGAATCTTCAATCCTCAATCCTCAATCCTCAATCCTCAATCCTCAATCCTCATTCCTCAAACCTCAATCCTCAGCCCTCAGTCCTCATCCTTAATTCTCAATTCTCAATCCTCAATCCTCAATTCTCAACCTTCAATCCTCAATAATCAATCTCCAACCCTAGATCCTCATTCCCCAATCCTCAGTCCTTAATCCTCAATCTTCAATCCTCAATCCCCAGTCCACAATCCTCAATCCTCAATCCTCAATCCTCAATCCTCAATCCTCAATATGCAACACACAACCCTCAACCATCAATTCTCAATACTCAACCATCAATCCTCAATTCTCAATACTCAATAGAATATCCTGAATTCTCATGGTTCAATACTCAATCCACAATATTCAATAATCAAATCTCAATCCTCAAATATCAATTCTCAACACTCAATCCTCAGCACTCAGTCCTCTCTCTTCAATCCTCCATCCTCAATCCTCAATCCTCAAGAATCAACCCTCAATCCTCAATCCTCAATCATCAAGAGTCAGCCCACAATCCTCAATCCTCAAACCTCAATTCTCAGTCCTCAAACCTCAATCCCGAATCCTCAGCTCTGAATCCTCAATCTTCAGCCCTCAGTCCTCAACAATCAATTGTCAATCCTCAACCCTCAATAGAATATCCTCAATTCACAGTTTTCAATACTCAATCACCATTCTTCAATCTTCAAATCTCAATTCACAAACATCAATTCTCATCACTCAACCCTCAACACTCATTCCTCAATCTTCAATCCTCAATCCTCAATCCTCAATCTTCAATCCTCAACACACAATCTTCAATCCTCAATCCTCAATCCTCAGTCCTCAATACTCAATCCTCAATCGTCAATCCTCAATCCCCAATCCTGAATCTTCAATCCTCAATCCTCAATCCTTAATCCTCACTCCTCAATCTTCAATCCTCAATACTCAATCTTCAATCCTCAATCCTCAATCCTCAATACTCAACCCTCTATCCTCAATCCTCAATCCTCAATCCTCAATCCTCAATCTTCAATCCTCAATACTCAATCTTCAATCCTCAATCCTCAATCCTCAATCCTCATTCCTCAATACTCAATCGTCAGTCTTCAATCCTCAACACTCAATCTTCAACCCTCAATCCCCAATCCTCAATCCCCAATCATCATTCTTCAATCCTCAATAGCCAATCCTCAATCTTCCATGCTCAATCCTCAATCCTCAATTCTCAATCCTCAATCCTCAGTCCTCAGTCCTCAAACAGCAATCCTCAACCCTCAGCCTTCATCCTCAATCCTCAATCTTCAATCCTCAATCCTCAATCCTCAATCTTCTATCTTCAATCCCCAAACCTCAATCATCAATCCTCAATTCTCAATCCTCAATCCTGAAACCTCAATCCTCAATGCTCAATCCTCAATCCTCAATCTTCAATCCTAAATACTCAGTCTTCAATACTCAATCCTCAATCCTCAATCCTCAATCCTCAGTACTCAATCGTCAGTCTTCAATCCTCAACACTCAATCTTCAATTCTCAATCCGCAATCCTCAATCCTCAATCCTCATTCTTCAATCCTCAATACCCAATCCTCAATCATCAATCCTCAATCCTCACTCATCAATCCTCAATCCTCAATCCTCAATCCTCATTCTTCAATCCTCAATCCTCAATCCTCAATCTGCAATCCTCAATACTCAATCCTCAATCCTCAATCGTCAATCCTCAAACCCAAATCCTCTATCATCAATACTCAATCCTCAATCCTCAATCCTCAATCCTGAATCATCAATCTTCAATCCTCCATGCTCAATCTTCAATCCTCAATCCTCAATCCTCAATCTTCAATCCTCAATCCTCGATCCTCAATTCTCAATCCTCAATCCTCAGTCCTCAGTCCTCAAACATCAATCCTCAACCCTCAATCCTCATCCTCAATCCTCAATCCTCAATCTTCAATCCTCAATACTCAATCTTCAATCCTCAATCCTGAATCCTCAGTCCTCAATCCTCAATCCCCAATCAACGATCCTCAATCTTCAATACTCATTCCTCTATCCTCAATCCTCAATACTCAATCCTCAATCTTCTATCTTCAATCCTCAATACTCAATCTTCAATCCTCAATCCTCAGTCCTCAAACCTCAATTCTGAATCCTGAGTCCTGAATCCTCAATCTTCAATCGTCAGACCTCAACCATCAATGCTCAATTCTTAATACTCAACAGAATATCCTGAATTCTCAGTTTTCAATACTCAACCCCAATCTTCAATTTTCAAATCTCAATCCACAAACATCAATTCTCGTCACTCAACCCTCAACACTCAGTCCTCAGTCTTCAATCCTCAATCCTCAATCCTCATTCGTCAATCCTCAATCCCCAATCCTCTATCATCAATCCTCAATCCTCAATCCTCAATTCTCAATACTCAATCTTCAATCCTCAAAACTCAATCTTCAATCTTCAATCCTCAATACTCAATCCTCAATCCTCAATCCTCAATCCGCAATACTCAATCTTCAATCCTCAATACTCAATCTTCAATCCTCAATCCTCAATCCTGAAATCCTCAATCCTCAATATTCAGCACACAACCCTCAAACTTCAATCCTCAATACTCAACCATCAATCCTCAACTCTCAATACTCAATCGTCAGCCTTCAAACCTCAACACTCGATCTTCAATCCTCAAACCTCAATCTTCAATTCTCAACCTTCGATCCTCAATACTGAATCTTCAAACTTCAATCCTCAATCCTCAATCCTCAAACCTCAATCCTCAATCTTCAATCCTCAATACTCAGTCTTCAATCCTCAATCCTCAATCCTCAATCCTCAATCCTCAATCCTCAATCCTCAATCCTCAGTCATCAATCCTCAATCTTCAATACTCATTCCTCAATCCTCAATCCTCAATCCTCATTCCTGAATCCTCATTCCTCAAACCTCAGTCCTCAAACCTCAGTCCTCATCCTCAATTCTCAATTCTCAATCATCAATCCTCAATCCTCAATCCCCAATCTTCTATCTTCAATCCTCAGTACTCAATCTTCAATCCTCAATCCTCAGTCCTCAAACCTTAATTCTGAATCCTCAATCCCGAATCCTCAATCTTTAATCCTCAGACCTCAACCGTCTATCCTCAATTCTCAATACTTAATAGAATATCCTGAATTCTCAGTTTTCAACACTCAATCCTCAAACTTCAATCTTCAAGTCTCCATCCACAAACATGAATTCTCATCACTCAACCCTGAACACTCAGTCCTCATCCTCCATCCTCAATCCTCAATCCTCAATCCTCAATCTTCAATCCTCAATCCTCGACCCTCAATCCTCTGCCTTCAAACCTCAATTCCGAATCCTCAATCCTGAATTCTCAATCTCCATCCCTCAGTCCGCAACAATCTATTGTCAATCCTCAATCCTCAACAGGATATCCTCAATTCACAGCTTTCAACACTCAATCCCCAATCTTCAATTTTCAAATCTCAATCCACAAACATCAATGCTCATCACTCAACCCTCAACACTCAGTCCTCAATCTTCAATCCTCAATACTCAATCTTCAATCCTCAATCCACAATCCTCAATCCTCAATCCTCAATCCTCACTCATCAATCCTCAATCCTCAATCCTCAATCCTCATTCTTCAATCCTCAATCCTCAATCCTCAATCTGCAATCCTCAATACTCAATCCTCAATCCTCAATCGTCAAACCCCAAACCCAAATCCTCTATCATCAATACTCAATCCTCAATCCTCAATCCTCAATCCTGAATCCTCAATCTTCAATCCTCCATACTCAATCTTCAATCCTCAATCCTTAATCCTCAATCTTCAATCCTCAATACTCAATCTTCAATCCTCAATCCAGAATCCTCAGTCCTCAATCCTCAATCCTGAATCCTCAGTCCTCAATCCTCAATCCCCAATCAACGATCCTCAATCTTCAATACTCATTCCTCTATCCTCAATCCGCAATACTCAACCATCAATCCTCAATTCTGAATACTCAATAGAATATCCTGAACTCTCAGGATTCAATACTCAAATATCAATCCTCAACCCTCAGCCCTCATTCTGTATCATCAATCCTCAATCCTCAATCCTCAATTTTCAATCCCCAATCCTCAACCCTCAGTCCTCATCCTCAATTCTCAACTCTCAATCCTCAATCCTCAATCCTCAATCCTCAGTCCTCAATCCTCATTCCTCAATCCCCAAACCTCAATCCCCAACCGTCAGTCCTCGTCCTCAATCCTCAACACTCAATCTTCAATCCTCAATCCTCAATCTTCAATCCTCAATACTCATTCTTCAATCCTCAATACCCAATCCTCAAACTTCAATCCTCAATCCTCAATCCTCAATTCTCAATCCTCAATCCTCAGTCCTCAGTCCTCAAACATCAATCCTCAACCCTCAGCCCTCATCCTCAATCCTCAATCGTCAATCCTCAATCCTCAATCCTCAATCTTCTATCTTCAATCCTCAATACTCAATCTTCAATCCTCAATCCTCAGTCCTCAAACCTCAATTCTGAATCCTGAATCCTGAATCCTCAATCTTCAATCGTCAGACCTCAACCATCAATGCTCAATTCTCAATACTCAACAGAATATCCTTAATTCTCAGTTTTCTATGCTCAACCCCAATCTTCAATTTTCAAATCTCAATCCACAAACATCAATTCTCGTCACTCAACCCTCAACACTCAGTCCTCAATCTTCAATCCTCAATACTCAATCTTCAATCTTCAATCCTCTATCCTCAATCCTCAATCCTCAATCCGCAATCCTCAATCTTCAATCCTCAATACTCAATCCTCAATCGTCAATCCTAAATCCCCAATCTTCTATCATCAATCCTCAATCCTCAAACCTCAATCCTCAGTCCTCAATCCTCAATCCTCAATCTTCAATCCTCAATACTCAATCTTCAATCTTCAATCCTCAATCCTCAATCCTCAATCGTCAATCCTCAATCCGCAATCCTCAATCTTCAATCCTCAATACTCAATCTTCAATCCTCAATCCTGAATCCTGAAATCCCCAGTCCTCTATCTTCAATCCTCAATCCTCAATCCTCAATCCTCAATCCACAATCCTCAATCCTCATTCCACAAACCTCAATCCTCAACCCTCAGTCCACATACTTAATTCTCAATTCTCAATACTCAATCCTCAATTCTCAATCTTCAATACTCAATCCTCAATCCTCAGTCCTCAGTCCTCAAACATCAATCCTCAACCCTCAATCCTCATCCTCAAACCTCAATCCTCAATCTTCAATCCTCAATCCTCAATCCCAATACTCTATCATCAATCCTCAATCCGCAATCCTCAATACTCAATACTCAATCCTCAATCTTCAATCCTTAATACTCAATCTTCAATCTTCAATCCTCTATCCTCAATCCTCAATCCTCAATCCACAATCCGCAATCCTCAATCCTCAATACTCAATCCTCAATCCTCAATCCTCAATCCTGAATCCTCAATCTTCAATCCTCCATACTCAATCTTCAATCCTCAATCCTCAGTCCTCAATCTTCAATCCTCAATCCTCAATCCTCAATTCTCAATCCTCAATCCTCAGTCCTCAGTCCTCAAACATCAATCCTCAACCCTCAATCCTCATCCTCAATCCTCAATCCTCAATCTTCAATCCTCAATACTCAATCTTCAATCCTCAATCCTGAATCCTCAGTCCTCAATCCTCAATCCCCAATCAACGATCCTCAATCTTCAATACTCATTCCTCTATCCTCAATCCTCAATACTCAACCATCAATCCTCAATTCTGAATACTCAATAGAATATCCTGAACTCTCAGGATTCAATACTCAAACATCAATCCTCAACCCTCAGCCCTCATTCTGAATCATCAATCCTCAATCCTCAATCCTCAATTTTCAATCCCCAATCCTCAACCCTCAGTCCTCATCCTCAATTCTCAACTCTCAATCCTCAATCCTCAATCCTCAATCCTCAGTCCTCAATCCTCAATCCTCAATCCCCAAACCTCAATCCCCAACCGTCAGTCCTCGTCCTCAATCCTCAACACTCAATCCTCAATCCTCAATCCTCAATCTTCAATCATCAATACTCAATCTTCAATCCTCAATCCTCAATCTTTAATCCTCAATCCTCAATCCTCAATCCTCAATCCTCAATCCTCAATCTGCAATCCTCAATCCTCAATCCTCAATCCTCAATCCTCAATCCTCAATCTTCTATCTTCAATCCCCAATCCTCTATCATCAATCCTCAATTCTCAATCCTCAATCCTGAAACCTCAATCCTCAATGCTCAATCCTCAATCCTCAATCTTCAATCCTCAATACTCAGTCTTCAATACTCAATCCTCAATCCTCAATCCTCAATCCTCAGTACTCAATCGTCAGTCTTCAATCCTCAACACTCAATCTTCAATTCTCAATCCCCAATCCTCAATCCTCAATCCTCATTCTTCAATCCTCAACACCCAATCCTCAATCTTCAACCCTCAATCCTCAATCCTCAATTCTCAATCCTCAATCCTCAGTCCTCAGTCCTCAAACATCAATCCTCAACCCTCAGCCCTCATCCTCAATCCTCAATCGTCAATCCTCAATCCTCAATCCTCAATCTTCTATCTTCAATCCTCAATACTCAATCTTCAATCCTCAATCCTCAGTCCTCAAACCTCAATTCTGAATCCTGAATCCTGAATCCTCAATCTTCAATCGTCAGACCTCAACCATCAATGCTCAATTCTCAATACTCAACAGAATATCCTTAATTCTCAGTTTTCTATGCTCAACCCCAATCTTCAATTTTCAAATCTCAATCCACAAACATCAATTCTCGTCACTCAACCCTCAACACTCAGTCCTCAATCTTCAATCCTCAATCCTCAATCCTCAATCGTCAATCCTCAATCCCCAATCCTCTATCATCAATCCTCAATCCTCATTCCTCAATTCTCAATACTCAATCTTCAATCCTCAAAACTCAATCTTCAGTCTTCAATCCTCAATACTCAATCCTCAATCCTCAATCGTCAATCCTCAAACTCCAATCCTCTATCATCATTACTCAATCCTCAATCCTCAATCGCCAATCCTCAATCCTCAATCTTCAATCCTCAGTACTCAATATTCAATCTTCAATCCTCAATCCTCAATCCTCAATCCTTAATCCGCAATGCTCAATCTTCAATCCTCAATACTCAATCTTCAATCCTCAATCCTCAATCCTAAAATCCTCAATCCTCAATATTCAACACAGAACCCTCAAACATCAATCCTCAATACTCAACCATCAATCCTCAATTCTCAATACTCAATAGAGTGTCCTGAATTCTCAGTTTTCAATACTCAATCCTCAATCTTCAATCTTCAAGTCTCCATCCACAAACATCTATTCTCATCACTCAGCCCTCAACAATCAGTCCGCAATCTTCAATCCTCAAACCTCAATCCTCAATCTTCAATCCTCAATACTCAGTCTTCAATCCTCAATCCTCAATCCTCAATCCTCAATCCTCAATCCTCAATCCTCAATCCTCAATCATCAATCCTCAATCTTCAATACTCAACCCTCAATCCTCAATCCTCAGTCCTCAGTCCTCAATCTTCAATACTCAATCCTCAATCCTATAATCCTCAATCCTCAATATTCAACACACAACCCTCAAACATCAATCCTCAATACTCAACCATCAATCCTCAATTATCAATACTCAATAGAATATCCTGATTTCTCAGTTTTCAATACTCAATCCTCAATCTTCAATCTTCAAGACTCCATCCACAAACATCTATTCTCATCACTCAGCCCTCAACAATCAGTCCTCAATCTTCAATCCTCAAACCTCAATCCTCAATCTTCAATACTCAATACTCAATCTTCAATCCTCAATCCTCAATCCTCAATCCTCATTCCTCAATCCTCACTCATCAATCCTCAAACCTCAAACCTCAATCCTCATTTTTCAATCCTCAATCCTCAATCCTCAATCTGCAATCCTCAATACTCAATCCTCAATCCTGAATCGTCAATCCTCAAACCCCAATCCTCTATCATCAATACTCAACCCTCAATCCTCAATCCTCAATCCTCAATCCTCAATCTTCAATCCTCAGTACTCAATCTTCTATCTGCAATCCTCAATCCTCAATCCTCAATCCTCAATCCGCAATCCGCAATCTTCAATCCTCAAAACTCAATCTTCAATCTTCAATCTTCAATCCTCAATCCTCAATCCTCAATCCTCAATCCGCAATCTTCAATCCTCAATCCTCAGTCCTCAAACCTCAATTCTGAATCGTCAATCCTGAATCCTCAATCTTCAATCCTCAGACCTCAACCATCAATGCTCAATTCTCAATACTCAACAGAATATCCTGAATTCTCAGTTTTCAATACTCAATCCCCAATCGCCATTCCTCAATCGCCAATCCTCTACCATCAATCCTCAATTCTCAATCCTCAATCCTCAATCCTCAATCCTCAATCTTCAATCCTCAATGCTCAATCTTCAATCTTCAATCCTCAATCCTCAATCCTCAATCCTCAATCCGCAATCCTCAATCTTCAATCCTCAATACTCAATCATCAATCCTCTATACTCAATCCTGAAATCCTCAATCCTCAATATTCAACACACAACCCTCAAATTTCAATCCTCAATACTCAACCACCAGTCCTTAATTCTCAATACTCAATCGGCAGTCTTCAATCCTCAACACTCAATCTTCAATCCTCAATCCTCAATCTTTAATCCTCAACACTCAATCTTCAATCCTCAATCCCCAGTCCTCAATCCTCAATCCTCAATACTCAATCCTCAATCCTCAATCCTCAATCCGCAATCCTCAATCTTCAATCCTCAATACTCAATCTTCAATCCTCAATCCACAATCCTGAAATCCTCAATCCTCAATATTCAACACACAACCCTCAAACTTCAACCCTCAATACTCAACCATCAATCCTCAATCCTCAATGCTCAATCGTCAGCCTTCAAACCTCAACACTCAACCTTCAATCCTCAATTCTCAATCTTCAATTCTCAATCTTCGATCCTCAATACTGAATCTTCAATCTTCAATCCTCAATCCTCAATCCTCAATCCTCAATCCTCAATCCTCAATCTTCAATCCTCAATACACAATCTTCAATCCACAATCCTGAATCCTCAATCCTCAATCCTCAATCCCCAATCAACTATCCTCAATCTTCAATACTCAATCCTCTATCCTCAATCCTCAATCCTCAATACTCAAACATCAATCCTCAATCCTCTATCCGCAATCCTCAATCTTCAGTTCTCAATACTCAATCTTCAATCCTCAATCCTGAATCCTCAATCCTCAATCCTCAATCCTCAATCCCCAATCAACAATCCTCAATCTTCAATACTCAACCCTCTATCCTCAATCCTCAATCCTCAATCCTCAATCCTCATTCTTCAATCCTCACTACCAAATCCTCAATCTTCAATCCTCAATCCTCAATCCTCAATCCTCAGTCCTCAAACCTCTATTCTGAATCCTCAATCATGAATCCTCTATCCTCAATCCTCAATCCTCAATACTCAAACATCAATCCTCAATCCTCTATCCGCAATCCTCAATCTTCAGTTCTCAATACTCAATCTTCAATCCTCAATCCTGAATCCTCAATCCTCAATCCTCAATCCTCAATCCCCAATCAACAATCCTCAATCTTCAATACTCAACCCTCTATCCTCAATCCTCAATCCTCAATCCTCAATCCTCATTCTTCAATCCTCACTACCCAATCCTCAATCTTCAATCCTCAATCCTCAATCCTCAATCCTCAGTCCTCAAACCTCTATTCTGAATCCTCAATCATGAATCCTCTAACCTCAGCCCTCAGTCCTCAACAATCAGTTGTCAATCCTCAATCCTCAATAGAATATCCTCAATTCACAGTTTTCAATACTTAATACTCAATCTGCAATCTTCAAATCTCTATCCACAAACACCAACTCCCATCACTCAACCCTCAACACTCAGTCCTCAATGTTCAATCCTCAACCCTCAATTCTCAATCTTCAATCCTCAATACTGAATCTTCAATCCTCAATCCTCAATTCTCAATCCTCAATCCTCAATCCTCATTCCTCATACCTCAAACCTCAACCCTCAGTCCTCATCCTTAATTCTCAATTCTCAATCTTCAATCCTCAATAATCAATCTCCAATCCTAGATCCTCAATCCCCAATCCTCAGTCCTTAATGCTCTATCTTCAATCATCAATCCCCAGTCCACAATCCTCAATACTCATTCCTCAATCCTCAATACTCAATCCTCAATATTCAACGCACAACCCTCAACCATCAATTCTCAATACTCAACCATCAATCCTCAATTCTCAATACTCAATGGAATATCCTGAAATCTCATGGTTGAATACTCAATCCACAATATTCAATAATCTAATCTCAATCCCCAAACATGAATTCTCAACACTCAATCCTCAACACTCAGTCCTCTCTCTTCAATCCTCCATCCTCAATCCTCAATCCTCAAGCGTCAATCCTCAATCCTCGATCCTCAACCCTCAATCCTCACTCCTCAAACCTCAATTCCGAATCCTCAATCCTGAATCCTCAACCTTCATCCCTCAGTCCGCAACAATCAATTGTCAATCCTCAATCCTCAATAGAACATCCTCAATTCACTGTTTTCAATACTCAATCCCCAACATTCAATCTTCAAATCTCAATCCACAAACATCAACTCTCATCACTCAACCCTCAACACGCAGTCCTCAATCTCCAATCCTCAATCCTCAATCCTCAATCGTCAATCCTCAATCCCAATCCTCTATCATCAATCCTCAATCCGCAATCCTCAATCCTCAATACTCAATCCTCAATCTTCAATCCTCAATACTCAATCTTCAATCTTCAATCCTCTATCCTCAATCCTCAATCCTCAATCCGCAATCCTCAATCTTCAATCCTCAATACTCAATCTTCAATCCTCAATCCTCAATCCTCAATCCTCAATCCACAATCCTCAATCCTCATTCCACAAACCTCAATCCTCAACCCTCAGTCCACATACTTAATTCTCAATTCTCAATACTCAATCCTCAATTCTCAATCTTCAATCCTCAATCCTCAATCCTCAGTCCTCAGTCCTCAAACATCAATCCTCAACCCTCAATCCTCATCCTCAATCCTCAATCCTCAATCTTCAATCCTCAATCCTCAATCCCAATACTCTATCATCAATCCTCAATCCGCAATCCTCAATACTCAATACTCAATCCTCAATCTTCAATCCTTAATACTCAATCTTCAATCTTCAATCCTCTATCCTCAGTCCTCAATCCTCAATCCACAATCCGCAATCCTCAATCCTCAATACTCAATCCTCAATCCTCAATCCTCAATCCTGAATCCTCAATCTTCAATCCTCCATACTCAATCTTCAATCCTCAATCCTCAGTCCTCAATCTTCAATCCTCAATCCTCAATCCTCAATTCTCAATCCTCAATCCTCAGTCCTCAGTCCTCAAACATCAATCCTCAACCCTCAATCCTCATCCTCAATCCTCAATCCTCAATCTTCAATCCTCAATACTCAATCTTCAATCCTCAATCCTGAATCCTCAGTCCTCAATCCTCAATCCCCAATCAACGATCCTCAATCTTCAATACTCATTCCTCTATCCTCAATCCTCAATACTCAACCATCAATCCTCAATTCTGAATACTCAATAGAATATCCTGAACTCTCAGGATTCAATACTCAAACATCAATCCTCAACCCTCAGCCATCATTCTGAATCATCAATCCTCAATCCTCAATCCTCAATTTTCAATCCCCAATCCTCAACCCTCAGTCCTCATCCTCAATTCTCAACTCTCAATCCTCAATCCTCAATCCTCAATCCTCAGTCCTCAATCCTCAATCCTCAATCCCCAAACCTCAATCCCCAACCGTCAGTCCTCGTCCTCAATCCTCAACACTCAATCCTCAATCCTCAATCCTCAATCTTCAACCATCAATACTCAATCTTCAATCCTCAATCCTCAATCTTTAATCCTCAATCCTCAATCCTCAATCCTCAATCCTCAATCATCAATCTGCAATCCTCAATCCTCAATCCTCAATCCTCAATCCTCAATCCTCAATCTTCTATCTTCAATCCCCAATCCTCTATCATCAATCCTCAATTCTCAATCCTCAATCCTGAAACCTCAATCCTCAATGCTCAATCCTCAATCCTCAATCTTCAATCCTCAATACTCAGTCTTCAATACTCAATCCTCAATCCTCAATCCTCAATCCTCAGTACTCAATCGTCAGTCTTCAATCCTCAACACTCAATCTTCAATTCTCAATCCCCAATCCTCAACCCTCAATCCTCATTCTTCAATCCTCAACACCCAATCCTCAATCTTCAACCCTCAATCCTCAATCCTCAATTGTCAGCCCTCAATCCTCAGTCCTCAGTCCTCAAACATCAATCCTCAACCCTCAGCCCTCATCCTCAATCCTCAATCCTCAATCCTTACTCCTCAATCTTCAATCTTCTATCCCCAGTCCTCAATCTTCAATCCTCAATGCTCAATACTCAATCCTCAATCCTCAGTCCTCAATCCTCAATCCTCAGTCCTCAACCCTCAATCCTCAATATTCAAACCTCAATCCTCAACCGTCAGTCCTCGTCCTCAATCCTCAACGCTCAATCCTCAATCCTCAATCTTCAACCATCAACACTCAATCCTCAATCCTCAATCCTCTATCCTCAATATTCAACACACAACCCTCAACCATCAATTCTCAATACTCAGCCATCAATCCTCAATTCTCAATACTCAATGGAATATCCTGAATTCTCGTGGTTCAATACTCAATCCGCAATATTCAATAATCAAATCTCAATCCTCAAACATCAATTCTCAACACTCAATCCTCAACAATCAGTCTTCTCCCTTGAATCCTCCATCCTCAATCCTCAATGCTCAAGCGTCAATTCTCAATACTCAATCCTCAATCCTGAATCCTCAATAATCAGTCCTCAAACCTCAATCCTGAATCCTCAATCCTGAATCCTCATGCTTCAGGCCTCAGTCCTCAACAATCAGTTGTCGATGCTCAATCCTCAATAGAATATCATCAATTCACTGTTTGCAATACTCAATGCTCAATCTGCAATCTTCAAATCTCTATCCACAAACATCAATTCTCATCACTCAACCCTCAACACTCAGTCCCCAATCCTCAATCTTTAATCCTCAATCCTCAATCCTCAATCCTCAATCCTCAATCTTCAATCCTCAATACTCAATCTTCAATCCTCAATCCTCAATCCTCAATCCTCATTCCTCAATACTCAATCGTCAGTCTTCAATCCTCAACACTCAATCTTCAACCCTCAATCCCCAATCCTCAATCCCCAATCATCATTCTTCAATCCTCAATACCCAATCCTCAATCTTCCATACCCAATCCTCAATCCTCAATTCTCAATCCTCAATCCTCAGTCCTCAGTATTCAAACAGCAATCCTCAACCCTCAGCCTTCATCCGCAATCCTCAATCTTCAATCCTCAATCCTCAATCCTCAATCTTCTATCTTCAATCCCCAATCCTCTATCATCAATCCTCAATTCTCAATCCTCAATCCTGAAACCTCAATCCTCAATGCTCAATCCTCAATCCTCAATCCTTAATTCTCAGTCCTCAATCCTCAGTCCTCAGTCCTCAAACATCAATCCTCAACCCTCAGCCCTCATCCTCAATCCTCAATCCTCAATCCTCAATCCTCAATCCTCAATCCCCAATCTTCTATCTTCAATCCTCAATACTCAATCTTCAATCCTCAATACTCAGTCCTCAAACCTCAACTCTGAATCCTCAATCCTGAATCCTCAATCTTTAATCCTCAGACCTCAACCATCAATGCTCAATTCTCAATACTCAACAGAACATCCTGAATTCTCAGTTTTCAATGCTCAATCCCCTATCTTCAATTTTAAAATCTCAATCCACAAACATGAATTCTCATCACTCAACCCTCAACACACAGTCCTCAATCTTCAATCCTCAATCCTCAATCTTCAATCCTCAGTCCGCAATCCGCAATCTTCAATCATCAATACTCAATCTTCAATCCTCAATCCTCAATCATAACATCCTCGATCCTCAATATTCAGCAGACAACCCTCAACCACCAATACTCAATACTCAACCATCAATGCTCAATTCTCAATACTCAATAGAATATACTGAATTCACAGTTTTCAATACCCAATCCTCAATCTTCAATATTCAAGTCTCCTTCCACAAACACCTATTCTCATCACTCAACCCTCAACACTCAGTCCTCAATCTTCAATCCTCAATCCTCAATCCTCAATCGTCAACACTCAATCCTCAATCCTCAACCCTCGATCCTCAGTCCTCAAACCTCAATCCTCAATCCTCAATCTTCAATCTTCAATCCTCAATACTCAATCTTCAATTCTCAATCCTCAATCCTCAATCCTCAATCCTCAATCCTCAGTCCTCAATACTCAACAGACAACCCTCAACCATCAATCCTCAATACTCAACCATCAATACTCAGTCCTCTCTCTTCAATCTTCCATCATCAATCCTCTATCCTCAATCCTCAATCTTCAATCCTCAATCCTCGACCCTCAATCCTCTGCCTTCAAACCTCAATTCCGAATCCTCAATCCTGAATTCTCAATCTCCATCCCTCAGTCCGCAACAATCTATTGTCAATCCTCAATCCTCAACAGAATATACTCTATTCACAGCTTTCAACACTCAATCCCCAATCTTCCATTTTCAAATCTCAATCCACAAACATCAATGCTCATCACTCAACCCTCAACACTCAGTCCTCAATCTTCAATCCTGGATGCTCAATCTTCAATCCTCAATCCTCAATCCTCAATCGTCAATCTTCAATACTCAATACTCAATATTCAATCCTCAGTCCTTAATACTCAATCCTCAATCCTCATTCTTCAATCCTCAATACCCAATCCTAAATATTCAATCCTCAATCCTCAATTCGCAATCCTCATTCCTCAATCCTCAGACCTCAAGCATCAATACTCAACCCTCAGACCTCGTCCTCAATCCACAACCCTCAATCCTCAATCCTCGATTTTCATTCATCAATATTCAACATTCAATCCTCAATCCTCAATACTCAATACTCAATCCTCAATCCTCAACGTTCAATCCTCAATACCCAATCCTCAATCTCCAATCCTCAATCCTCAGTCCTCAATCCTCAATCCTCAGTCCTCAATCCTCTGTCCTCAAACCTCAATCCTGAATTCTCAATCCTGAATCCTCAATCTTCAGCCCTCAGTCCTCAACAATCAGTTGTCAATCCTCAATCCTCAATAGAATATCATCAATTCACAGTTTTCAATACTCAATACTCAATCTACAATCTTCAAATCTCTATCCACAAACATCAATTCTTATCACTCAACCCTCTACACTCAGTCCTCAATGTTCAATCCTCAATCCTCAATTCTCAATCTTCAATCCTCAATACTGTATCTTCAATCCTCAATCCTCAATCCTCAATCCTCAATCCTCAATCCTCATTCCTCAAACCTCAATCCTCAGCCCTCAGTCCTCATCCTTAATTCTCAATTTTCAATCCTCAATCCTCAATTCTCAACCTTCAATCCTCAATAATCAATCTCCAACCCTAGATCCTCATTCCCCAATCCTCAGTCCTTAATCCTCAATCTTCAATCCTCAATCCCCAGTCCACAATCCTCAATCCTCAATCCTCAATCCTCAATCCTCAATCCTCAATATGCAACACACAACCCTCAACCATCAATTCTCAATACTCAACCATCAATCCTCAATTCTCAATACTCAATAGAATATCCTGAATTCTCATGGTTCAATACTCAATCCACAATATTCAATAATCAAATCTCAATCCTCAAATATCAATTCTCAACACTCAATCCTCAGCACTCAGTCCTCTCTCTTCAATCCACCATCCTCAATCCTCAATCCTCAAGAATCAACCCTCAATCCTCAATCCTCAATCCTCAAGAGTCAGCCCACAATCCTCAATCCTCAAACCTCAATTCTCAGTCCTCAAACCTCAATCCCGAATCCTCAGCTCTGAATCCTCAATCTTCAGCACTCAGTCCTCAACAATCAATTGTCAATCCTCAACCCTCAATAGAATATGCTCAATTCACAGTTTTCAATACTCAATCACCATTCTTCAATCTTCAAATCTCAATTCACAAACATCAATTCTCATCACTCAACCCTCAACACTCATTCCTCAATCTTCAACCCTCAATCCTCAATCCTCAATCTTCAATCCTCAACACACAATCTTCAATCCTCAATCCTCAATCCTCAGTCCTCAATACTCAATCCTCAATCGTCAATCCTCAATCCCCAATCCTGAATCTTCAATCCTCAATCCTCAATCCTTAATCCTCACTCCTCAATCTTCAATCCTCAATACTCAATCTTCAATCCTCAATCCTCAATCCTCAATCCTCATTCCTCAATACTCAATCGTCAGTCTTCAATCCTCAACACTCAATCTTCAACCCTCAATCCCCAATCCTCAATCCCCAATCATCATTCTTCAATCCTCAATAGCCAATCCTCAATCTTCCATGCTCAATCCTCAATCCTCAATTCTCAATCCTCAATCCTCAGTCCTCAGTCCTCAAACAGCAATCCTCAACCCTCAGCCTTCATCCTCAATCCTCAATCTTCAATCCTCAATCCTCAATCCTCAATCTTCTATCTTCAATCCCCAAACCTCAATCATCAATCCTCAATTCTCAATCCTCAATCCTGAAACCTCAATCCTCAATGCTCAATCCTCAATCCTCAATCTTCAATCCTCAATACTCAGTCTTCAATACTCAATCCTCAATCCGCAATCCTCAATCTTCAATCCTCAATCCTCAATCTTCTATCTTCAATCCCCAAACCTCAATCATCAATCCTCAATTCTCAATCCTCAATCCTGAAACCTCAATCCTCAATGCTCAATCCTCAATCCTCAATCTTCAATCCTCAATACTCAGTCTTCAATACTCAATCCTCAATCCTCAATCCTCAATCCTCAGTACTCAATCGTCAGTCTTCAATCCTCAACACTCAATCTTCAATTCTCAATCCCCAATCCTCAATCCTCAATCCTCATTCTTCAATCCTCAATACCCAATCCTCAATCCGCAATCCTCAATTTTCAATCCTCATTACTCAATCTTCAATCCTCAATCCTCAATCCTGAAATCCTCAACCCTCAATATTCAACACACAACCCTCAACCTTCAATCCTCAATACTCAACCGTCAATCCTCAATTCTCAATACTTAATAGAATATCCTGAATTCTCAGTTTTCAACACTCAATCCTCAAACTTCAATCTTCAAGTCTCCATCCACAAACATGAATTCTCATCACTCAACCCTGAACACTCAGTCCTCATCCTCCATCCTCAATCCTCAATCCTCAATCCTCAATCTTCAATCCTCAATCCTCGACCCTCAATCCTCTGCCTTCAAACCTCAATTCCGAATCCTCAATCCTGAATTCTCAATCTCCATCCCTCAGTCCGCAACAATCTATTGTCAATCCTCAATCCTCAACAGAATATCCTCAATTCACAGCTTTCAACACTCAATCCCCAATCTTCAATTTTCAAATCTCAATCCACAAACATCAATGCTCATCACTCAACCCTCAACACTCAGTCCTCAATCTTCAATCCTCAATACTCAATCTTCAATCCTCAACCCACAATCCTCAATCCTCAATCCTCAATCCTCACTCATCAATCCTCAATCCTCAATCCTCAATCCTCATTCTTCAATCCTCAATCCTCAATCCTCAATCTGCAATCCTCAATACTCAATCCTCAATCCTCAATCGTCAAACCTCAAACCCAAATCCTCTATCATCAATACTCAATCCTCAATCCTCAATCCTCAATCCTCAATCCTGAATCCTCAATCTTCAATCCTCCATACTCAATCTTCAATCCTCAATCCTTAATCCTCAATCTTCAATCCTCAATACCCAATCTTCAATCCTCAATCCTGAATCCTCAGTCCTCAATCCTCAATCCCCAATCAACGATCCTCAATCTTCAATACTCATTCCTCTATCCTCAATCCGCAATACTCAACCATCAATCCTCAATTCTGAATACTCAATAGAATATCCTGAACTCTCAGGATTCAATACTCAAATATCAATCCTCAACCCTCAGCCCTCATTCTGTATCATCAATCCTCAATCCTCAATCCTCAATTTTCAATCCCCAATCCTCAACCCTCAGTCCTCATCCTCAATTCTCAACTCTCAATCCTCAATCCTCAATCCTCAATCCTCAATCCTCAGTCCTCAATCCTCATTCCTCAATCCCCAAACCTCAATCCCCAACCGTCAGTCCTCGTCCTCAATCCTCAACACTCAATCCTCAATCCTCAATCCTCAATCTTCAATCATCAATACTCAATCTTCAATCCTCAATCCTCAATCTTTAATCCTCAATCCTCAATCCTCAATCCTCAATCCTCAATCATCAATCCTCAATCCTCAATACTCAATCCTCAAGCCTCAATCCTCAATCCTCAATCTTCAATCCTCAACACTCAATCTTCAATCCTCAATCCTCAATCTTCAATCCTCAATACTCATTCTTCAATCCTCAATACCCAATCCTCAAACTTCAATCCTCAATCCTCAATCCTCAATTCTCAATCCTCAATCCTCAGTCCTCAGTCCTCAAACATCAATCCTCAACCCTCAGCCCTCATCCTCAATCCTCAATCGTCAATCCTCAAACCTCAATCGTCAATCCTCAAACCTCAATCCTCAATCTTCTATCTTCAATCCTCAATACTCAATCTTCAATCCTCAATCCTCAGTCCTCAAACCTCAATTCTGAATCCTGAATCCTGAATCCTCAATCTTCAATCGTCAGACCTCAACCATCAATGCTCAATTCTCAATACTCAACAGAATATCCTTAATTCTCAGTTTTCTATACTCAACCCCAATCTTCAATTTTCAAATCTCAATCCACAAACATCAATTCTCGTCACTCAACCCTCAACACTCAGTCCTCAATCTTCAATCCTCAATCCTCAATCCTCAATCCTCAATCCTCAATCCTTAATCCTCAATCTTCACCCCTCAGTCCCCAATCCTCAATCTTCAATCCTGAACCCTCAATCCTCATCCTCAATCCTCAATCCTCAACCTTCAATCCTCAATTCTCAGTACTCAATAGAATATCCTGAATTCTCAGGATTCAATACTCAAACATCAACCCTCAACCCTCAGCCCTCATTCTGAATCCTCAATCCTCAATCCTCAATCCTCAATCCTCAATTTTCAAACCCCAATCCTCAACCCTCAGTCCACATCCTCAATTCTCATTCCTCAATCATCAATCCTCAATCTTCAATCCTCAATAATCTATCTCCAATCCTAGATCCCCAATCCTCAATCCTCAACCCTCAACCCTCAATCCTCAATCTTCAATCCTCAGTCCTCAATCATCAATTTTCAATCCTTATTCCTCACTCATCAATCCTCAATCCTCAATCCTCAATACTCATTCTTCAATCCTCAATCCTCAATCCTCAATCTGCAATCCTCAATACTCAATCCTCAATCCTCAATCGTCAATCCTAAATCCCCAATCTTCTATCATCAATCCTCAATCCTCAATCCTCAATCCTCAATCCTCAATCCTCAATCCTCAATCTTCAATCCTCAATACTCAATCGTCAATCTTCAATCCTCAATCCTCAATCCTCAATCGTCAATCCTCATTCCGCAACCCTCAATCTTCAATCCTCAATACTCAATCTTCAATCCTCAATCCTGAATCCTGAAATCCCCAGTCCTCTATCTTCAATACTCAATCCTCAATCCTCAATCCTCAATCCACAATCCTCAATCCTCATTCCTCAAACCTCAATCCTCAACCCTCAGTCCACATACTTAATTCTCTATTCTCAATACTCAATCCTCAATTCTCAATCTTCAATCCTCAATAATCAATCTCCAATCCTAGATCCTCAATCCCCGATCCTCAGTCCTTAATCCTCAATCCTCAATCCTAAATCCCCAGTCCACAATCCTCAATCCTCAATCCTCAATCCTCAATCCTCAATCCTCAATATTCAACACACAACCCTCAACCATAAATTCTCAATACTCAACCATCAATCCTCAATTCTCAATACTCAATAGAATATCCTGAATTCTCATGGTTGAATACTCAATCCACAATATTCAGTAATCAAATCTCAATCCTCAAACATCAATTCTCAACACTCAATCCTCAACACTCAGCCCTCTCTCTTCAATCCTCCATCCTCAATCCTCAATCCTCAAGAGTCAATCCTCAATACTCAATCTGCAATCCTCAATCCTCAATCCTCAATCCTCAAACCACATTCTTCAATCTAAAATACCCAATCCTCAATCTTCAATACTCAATCTTCAATCCTCAATCCTCAATCCTCAATCCTCAATCCTCAATCCTCAATCCTCAGTCCTCAATACTCAATCCTCAATCGTCAATCCTCAATCCCCAATCCTGAATCTTCAATCCTCAATCCTCAATCCTTAATCCTCACTCCTCAATCTTCAATCCTCAATACTCAATCTTCAATCCTCAATCCTCAATCCTCAATACTCAACCCTCTATCCTCAATCCTCAATCCTCAATCCTCAATCCTCAACCTTCAATCCTCAATACTCAATCTTCAATCCTCAATCCTCAATCCTCAATCCTCATTCCTCAATACTCAATCGTCAGTCTTCAATCCTCAACACTCAATCTTCAACCCTCAATCCCCAATCCTCAATCCCCAATCATCATTCTTCAATCCTCAATAGCCAATCCTCAATCTTCCATGCTCAATCCTCAATCCTCATTCCTGAATCCTCATTCCTCAAACCTCAGTCCTCAAACCTCAGTCCTCATCCTCAATTCTCAATTCTCAATCATCAATCCTCAATCCTCAATCTTCAATCCTCAATAATCAATCTCCTATCCTAGATCCTCAACCCCAATACACAATCCTTACTCCTCAATCTTCAATCCTCAATCCCCAGTCCTCAATCTTCAATCCTCAATGCTCAATACTCAATCCTCAATCCTCAGTCCTCAATCCTCAATCCTCAGTCCTCAACCCTCAATCCTCAATATTCAAACCTCAATCCTCAACCGCCAGTCCTCGTCCTCAATCCTCAACGCTCAATCCTCAATCCTCAATCTTCAATCATCAACACTCAATCCTCAATCCTCATTCCTCAATCCTCAATATTCAACACACAACCCTCAACCATCAATTCTCAATACTCAACCATCAATCCTTAATTCTCAATACTCAATGGAATATACTGAATTCTCATGGTTCAATACTCAATCCGCAATATTCAATAATCAAATCTCAATCCTCAAACATCAATTCTCAACACTCAATCCTCAACAATCAGTCTTCTCCCTTGAATCCTCCATCCTCAATCCTCAATGCTCAAGCGTCAATCCTCAATCCTCAATCCTCAATCCTCAAGAGTCAGCCCACAATCCTCAATCCTCAAACCTCAATTCTCAGTCCTCAAACCTCAATCCCGAATCCTCAGCTCTGAATCCTCAATCTTCAGCACTCAGTCCTCAACAATCAATTGTCAATCCTCAACCCTCAATAGAATATCCTCAATTCACAGTTTTCAATACTCAATCACCATTCTTCAATCTTCAAATCTCAATTCACAAACATCAATTCTCATCACTCAACCCTCAACACTCATTCCTCAATCTTCAACCCTCAATCCTCAATCCTCAATCTTCAATCCTCAACACACAATCTTCAATCCTCAATCCTCAATCCTCAGTCCTCAATACTCAATCCTCAATCGTCAATCCTCAATCCCCAATCCTGAATCTTCAATCCTCAATCCTCAATCCTTAATCCTCACTCCTCAATCTTCAATCCTCAATACTCAATCTTCAATCCTCAATCCTCAATCCTCAATCCTCATTCCTCAATACTCAATCGTCAGTCTTCAATCCTCAACACTCAATCTTCAACCCTCAATCCCCAATCCTCAATCCCCAATCATCATTCTTCAATCCTCAATAGCCAATCCTCAATCTTCCATGCTCAATCCTCAATCCTCAATTCTCAATCCTCAATCCTCAGTCCTCAGCCCTCAAACAGCAATCCTCAACCCTCAGCCTTCATCCTCAATCCTCAATCTTCAATCCTCAATCCTCAATCCTCAATCTTCTATCTTCAATCCCCAAACCTCAATCATCAATCCTCAATTCTCAATCCTCAATCCTGAAACCTCAATCCTCAATGCTCAATCCTCAATCCTCAATCTTCAATCCTCAATACTCAGTCTTCAATACTCAATCCTCAATCCGCAATCCTCAATCTTCAATCCTCAATCCTCAATCTTCTATCTTCAATCCCCAAACCTCAATCATCAATCCTCAATTCTCAATCCTCAATCCTGAAACCTCAATCCTCAATGCTCAATCCTCAATCCTCAATCTTCAATCCTCAATACTCAGTCTTCAATACTCAATCCTCAATCCTCAATCCTCAATCCTCAGTACTCAATCGTCAGTCTTCAATCCTCAACACTCAATCTTCAATTCTCAATCCCCAATCCTCAATCCTCAATCCTCATTCTTCAATCCTCAATACCCAATCCTCAATCTTCAATCCTCAATCCTCACTCATCAATCCTCAATCCTCGATCCTCAATCCTCATTCTTCAATCCTCAATCCTCAATCCTCAATCTGCAATCCTCAATACTCAATCCTCAATCCTCAATCGTCAATCCTCAAACCCAAATCCTCTATCATCAATACTCAATCCACAATCCTCAATCCTCAATCCTGAATCATCAATCTTCAATCCTCCATGCTCAATCTTCAATCCTCAATCCTCAATCCTCAATCTTCAATCCTCAATCCTCGATCCTCAATTCTCAATCCTCAATCCTCAGTCCTCAGTCCTCAAACATCAATCCTCAACCCTCAATCCTCATCCTCAATATTCAATCCTCAATCCTCAATCCTCAATCGTCAATCCTCAATCCTCAATCTTCAATCCTCAGTCCGCAATCCGCAATCTTCAATCATCAATACTCAATCTTCAATCCTCAATCCTCAATCATAAAATCCTCGATCCTCAATATTCAGCACACAACCCTCAACCACCAATACTCAATACTCAACCATCAATGCTCAATTCACAATACTCAATAGAATATACTGAATTCTCAGTTTTCAATACCCAATCCTCAATCTTCAATATTCAAGTGTCCATCCACAAACATCTATTCTCATCACTCAACCCTCAACACTCAGTCCTCAATCTTCAATCCTCAATCCTCAATCGTCAATACTCAATCCTCAATCCTCAACCCTCGATCCTCAGTCCTCAAACCTCAATCCTCAATCCTCAATCTTCAATCTTCAATCCTCAATACTCAATCTTCAATCCTCAATCTTCAATCCTCAATCCTCAATCCTCAATCCTCAATCCGCAATCCTCAATTTTCAATCCTCATTACTCAATCTTCAATCCTCAATCCTCAATCCTGAAACCCTCAACCCTCAATATTCAACACACAACCCTCAACCTTCAATCCTCAATACTCAACCGTCAATCCTCAATTCTCAATACTTAATAGAATATCCTGAATTCTCAGTTTTCAACACTCAATCCTCAAACTTCAATCTTCAAGTCTCCATCCACAAACATGAATTCTCATCACTCAACCCTGAACACTCAGTCCTCATCCTCCATCCTCAATCCTCAATCCTCAATCCTCAATCTTCAATCCTCAATCCTCGACCCTCAATCCTCTGCCTTCAAACCTCAATTCCGAATCCTCAATCCTGAATTCTCAATCTCCATCCCTCAGTCCGCAACAATCTATTGTCAATCCTCAATCCTCAACAGAATATCCTCAATTCACAGCTTTCAACACTCAATCCCCAATCTTCAATTTTCAAATCTCAATCCACAAACATCAATGCTCATCACTCAACCCTCAACACTCAGTCCTCAATCTTCAATCCTCAATACTCAATCTTCAATCCTCAATCCACAATCCTCAATCCTCAATCCTCAATCCTCACTCATCAATCCTCAATCCTCAATCCTCAATCCTCATTCTTCAATCCTCAATCCTCAATCCTCAATCTGCAATCCTCAATACTCAATCCTCAATCCTCAATCGTCAAACCTCAAACCCAAATCCTCTATCATCAATACTCAATCCTCAATCCTCAATCCTCAATCCTCAATCCTGAATCCTCAATCTTCAATCCTCCATACTCAATCTTCAATCCTCAATCCTTAATCCTCAATCTTCAATCCTCAATACCCAATCTTCAATCCTCAATCCTGAATCCTCAGTCCTCAATCCTCAATCCCCAATCAACGATCCTCAATCTTCAATACTCATTCCTCTATCCTCAATCCGCAATACTCAACCATCAATCCTCAATTCTGAATACTCAATAGAATATCCTGAACTCTCAGGATTCAATACTCAAATATCAATCCTCAACCCTCAGCCCTCATTCTGTATCATCAATCCTCAATCCTCAATCCTCAATTTTCAATCCCCAATCCTCAACCCTCAGTCCTCATCCTCAATTCTCAACTCTCAATCCTCAATCCTCAATCCTCAATCCTCAATCCTCAGTCCTCAATCCTCATTCCTCAATCCCCAAACCTCAATCCCCAACCGTCAGTCCTCGTCCTCAATCCTCAACACTCAATCCTCAATCCTCAATCCTCAATCTTCAATCATCAATACTCAATCTTCAATCCTCAATCCTCAATCTTTAATCCTCAATCCTCAATCCTCAATCCTCAATCCTCAATCATCAATCCTCAATCCTCAATACTCAATCCTCAAGCCTCAATCCTCAATCCTCAATCTTCAATCCTCAACACTCAATCTTCAATCCTCAATCCTCAATCTTCAATCCTCAATACTCATTCTTCAATCCTCAATACCCAATCCTCAAACTTCAATCCTCAATCCTCAATCCTCAATTCTCAATCCTCAATCCTCAGTCCTCAGTCCTCAAACATCAATCCTCAACCCTCAGCCCTCATCCTCAATCCTCAATCGTCAATCCTCAAACCTCAATCGTCAATCCTCAAACCTCAATCCTCAATCTTCTATCTTCAATCCTCAATACTCAATCTTCAATCCTCAATCCTCAGTCCTCAAACCTCAATTCTGAATCCTGAATCCTGAATCCTCAATCTTCAATCGTCAGACCTCAACCATCAATGCTCAATTCTCAATACTCAACAGAATATCCTTAATTCTCAGTTTTCTATACTCAACCCCAATCTTCAATTTTCAAATCTCAATCCACAAACATCAATTCTCGTCACTCAACCCTCAACACTCAGTCCTCAATCTTCAATCCTCAATCCTCAATCCTCAATCCTCAATCCTCAATCCTTAATCCTCAATCTTCACCCCTCAGTCCCCAATCCTCAATCTTCAATCCTGAACCCTCAATCCTCATCCTCAATCCTCAATCCTCAACCTTCAATCCTCAATTCTCAGTACTCAATAGAATATCCTGAATTCTCAGGATTCAATACTCAAACATCAACCCTCAACCCTCAGCCCTCATTCTGAATCCTCAATCCTCAATCCTCAATCCTCAATCCTCAATTTTCAAACCCCAATCCTCAACCCTCAGTCCACATCCTCAATTCTCATTCCTCAATCATCAATCCTCAATCTTCAATCCTCAATAATCTATCTCCAATCCTAGATCCCCAATCCTCAATCCTCAACCCTCAACCCTCAATCCTCAATCTTCAATCCTCAGTCCTCAATCATCAATTTTCAATCCTTAATCCTCACTCATCAATCCTCAATCCTCAATCCTCAATACTCATTCTTCAATCCTCAATCCTCAATCCTCAATCTGCAATCCTCAATACTCAATCCTCAATCCTCAATCGTCAATCCTAAATCCCCAATCTTCTATCATCAATCCTCAATCCTCAATCCTCAATCCTCAATCCTCAATCCTCAATCCTCAATCTTCAATCCTCAATACTCAATCGTCAATCTTCAATCCTCAATCCTCAATCCTCAATCGTCAATCCTCATTCCGCAACCCTCAATCTTCAATCCTCAATACTCAATCTTCAATCCTCAATCCTGAATCCTGAAATCCCCAGTCCTCTATCTTCAATACTCAATCCTCAATCCTCAATCCTCAATCCACAATCCTCAATCCTCATTCCTCAAACCTCAATCCTCAACCCTCAGTCCACATACTTAATTCTCTATTCTCAATACTCAATCCTCAATTCTCAATCTTCAATCCTCAATAATCAATCTCCAATCCTAGATCCTCAATCCCCGATCCTCAGTCCTTAATCCTCAATCCTCAATCCTAAATCCCCAGTCCACAATCCTCAATCCTCAATCCTCAATCCTCAATCCTCAATCCTCAATATTCAACACACAACCCTCAACCATAAATTCTCAATACTCAACCATCAATCCTCAATTCTCAATACTCAATAGAATATCCTGAATTCTCATGGTTGAATACTCAATCCACAATATTCAGTAATCAAATCTCAATCCTCAAACATCAATTCTCAACACTCAATCCTCAACACTCAGCCCTCTCTCTTCAATCCTCCATCCTCAATCCTCAATCCTCAAGAGTCAATCCTCAATACTCAATCTGCAATCCTCAATCCTCAATCCTCAATCCTCAAACCACATTCTTCAATCTAAAATACCCAATCCTCAATCTTCAATACTCAATCTTCAATCCTCAATCCTCAATCCTCAATCCTCAATCCTCAATCCTCAATCCTCAGTCCTCAATACTCAATCCTCAATCGTCAATCCTCAATCCCCAATCCTGAATCTTCAATCCTCAATCCTCAATCCTTAATCCTCACTCCTCAATCTTCAATCCTCAATACTCAATCTTCAATCCTCAATCCTCAATCCTCAATACTCAACCCTCTATCCTCAATCCTCAATCCTCAATCCTCAATCCTCAACCTTCAATCCTCAATACTCAATCTTCAATCCTCAATCCTCAATCCTCAATCCTCATTCCTCAATACTCAATCGTCAGTCTTCAATCCTCAACACTCAATCTTCAACCCTCAATCCCCAATCCTCAATCCCCAATCATCATTCTTCAATCCTCAATAGCCAATCCTCAATCTTCCATGCTCAATCCTCAATCCTCATTCCTGAATCCTCATTCCTCAAACCTCAGTCCTCAAACCTCAGTCCTCATCCTCAATTCTCAATTCTCAATCATCAATCCTCAATCCTCAATCTTCAATCCTCAATAATCAATCTCCTATCCTAGATCCTCAACCCCAATACACAATCCTTACTCCTCAATCTTCAATCCTCAATCCCCAGTCCTCAATCTTCAATCCTCAATGCTCAATACTCAATCCTCAATCCTCAGTCCTCAATCCTCAATCCTCAGTCCTCAACCCTCAATCCTCAATATTCAAACCTCAATCCTCAACCGCCAGTCCTCGTCCTCAATCCTCAACGCTCAATCCTCAATCCTCAATCTTCAATCATCAACACTCAATCCTCAATCCTCATTCCTCAATCCTCGATATTCAACACACAACCCTCAACCATCAATTCTCAATACTCAACCATCAATCCTCAATTCTCAATACTCAATGGAATATACTGAATTCTCATGGTTCAATACTCAATCCGCAATATTCAATAATCAAATCTCAATCCTCAAACATCAATTCTCAACACTCAATCCTCAACAATCAGTCTTCTCCCTTGAATCCTCCATCCTCAATCCTCAATGCTCAAGCGTCAATCCTCAATCCTCAATCCTCAATCCTGAATCCTCAATAATCTGTCCTCAAACCTCAATCCTGAATCCTCAATCCTGAATCCTCATTCTTCAGCTCTCAGTCCTCAACAATCAGTTGTCAATGCTCAATCCTCAATAGAATATCATCAATTCACTGTTTTCAATACTCAATGCTCAATCTGCAATCTTCAAATCTCTATCCACAAACATCAATTCTCATCACTCAACCCTCAACACTCAGTCCCCAATCCTCAATCTTTAATCCTCAATCCTCAATCCTCAATCCTCAATCCTCAATCTTCAATCCTCAATACTCAATCTTCAATCCTCAATCCTCAATCCTCAATCCTCATTCCTCAATACTCAATCGTCAGTCTTCAATCCTCAACACTCAATCTTCAACCCTCAATCCCCAATCCTCAATCCCCAATCATCATTCTTCAATCCTCAATAGCCAATCCTCAATCTTCCATGCTCAATCCTCAATCCTCAATTCTCAATCCTCAATCCTCAGTCCTCAGTCCTCAAACAGCAATCCTCAACCCTCAGCCTTCATCCTCAATCCTCAATCTTCAATCCTCAATCCTCAATCCTGAATCTTCTATCTTCAATCCCCAAACCTCAATCATCAATCCTCAATTCTCAATCCTCAATCCTGAAACCTCAATCCTCAATGCTCAATCCTCAATCCTCAATCTTCATTCCTCAATACTCAGTCTTCAATACTCAATCCTCAATCCTCAATCCTCAATCCTCAGTACTCAATCGTCAGTCTTCAATCCTCAACACTCAATCTTCAATTCTCAATCCCCAATCCTCAATCCTCAATCCTCATTCTTCAATCCTCAATACCCAATCCTCAATCTTCAATCCTCAATCCTCAATCCTCAATTCTCAGTCCTCAATCCTCAGTCCTCAGTCCTCAAACATCAATCCCCAGCCCTCAGCCCTCATCCTCAATCCTCAATCCTCAATCCTCAATCCTCAATCCTCAATCCCGAATCTTCTATCTTCAATCCGCAATACTCAATCTTCAATCCTCAATCCTCAGTCCTCAAACCTCAATTCTGAATCCTCAATCCTGAATCCTCAATCTTTAATCCTCAGACCTCAACCATCAATGCTCAATTCTCAATACTCAACAGAACATCCTGAATTCTCAGTTTTCAATGCTCAATCCTCTATCTTCAATTTTAAAATCTCAATCCACAAACATGAATCCTCATCACTCAACCCTCAACACACAGTCCTCAATCTTCAATCCTCAATCCTCAATCCTCAATCGTCAATCCTCAATCCTCAATCTTCAATCCTCAGTCCGCAATCCGCAATCTTCAATCATCAACACTCAATCTTCAATCCTCAATCCTCAATCATAAAATCCTCGATCCTCAATATTCAGCACACAACCCTCAACCACCAATACTCAATACTCAACCATCAATGCTCAATTCTCAATACTCAATAGAATATACTGAATTCTCAGTTTTCAATACCCAATCCTTAATCTTCAATATTCAAGTCTCCATCCACAAACATCTATTCTCATCACTCAACCCTCAACACTCAGTCCTCAATCTTCAATCCTCAATCCTCAATCCTCAATTGTCAATCCTCAATCCCAATCCTCTATCATCAATCCTCAATCCGCAATCCTCAATCCTCAATCCTCAATCCCCAAACCTCAATCCCCAACCGTCAGTCCTCGTCCTCAATCCTCAACACTCAATCCTCAATCCTCAATCCTCAATCTTCAATCATCAATACTCAATCTTCAATCCTCAATCCTCAATCTTTAATCCTCAATCCTCAATCCTCAATCCTCAATCCTCAATCCTCAATCTGCAATCCTCAATCCTCAATCCTCAATCCTCAATCCTCAATCCTCAATCTTCTATCTTCAATCCCCAATCCTCTATCATCAATCCTCAATTCTCAATCCTCAATCCTGAAACCTCAATCCTCAATGCTCAATCCTCAATCCTCAATCTTCAATCCTCAATACTCAGTCTTCAATACTCAATCCTCAATCCTCAATCCTCAATCCTCAGTACTCAATCGTCAGTCTTCAATCCTCAACACTCAATCTTCAATTCTCAATCCCCAATCCTCAATCCTCAATCCTCATTCTTCAATCCTCAACACCCAATCCTCAATCTTCAACCCTCAATCCTCAATCCTCAATTCTCAGCCCTCAATCCTCAGTCCTCAGTCCTCAAACATCAATCCTCAACCCTCAGCCCTCATCCTCAATCCTCAATCCTCAATCCTTACTCCTCAATCTTCAATCTTCTATCCCCAGTCCTCAATCTTCAATCCTCAATGCTCAATACTCAATCCTCAATCCTCAGTCCTCAATCCTCAATCCTCAGTCCTCAACCCTCAATCCTCAATATTCAAACCTCAATCCTCAACCGTCAGTCCTCGTCCTCAATCCTCAACGCTCAATCCTCAATCCTCAATCTTCAATCATCAACACTCAATCCTCAATCCTCAATCCTCTATCCTCAATATTCAACACACAACCCTCAACCATCAATTCTCAATACTCAGCCATCAATCCTCAATTCTCAATACTCAATGGAATATCCTGAATTCTCGTGGTTCAATACTCAATCCGCAATATTCAATAATCAAATCTCAATCCTCAAACATCAATTCTCAACACTCAATCCTCAACAATCAGTCTTCTCCCTTGAATCCTCCATCCTCAATCCTCAATGCTCAAGCGTCAATTCTCAATACTCAATCCTCAATCCTGAATCCTCAATAATCAGTCCTCAAACCTCAATCCTGAATCCTCAATCCTGAATCCTCATGCATCAGCCCTCAGTCCTCAACAATCAGTTGTCAATGCTCAATCCTCAATAGAATATCATCAATTCACTGTTTGCAATACTCAATGCTCAATCTGCAATCTTCAAATCTCTATCCACAAACATCAATTCTCATCACTCAACCCTCAACGCTCAGTCCCCAATCCTCAATCTTTAATCCTCAATCCTCAATCCTCAATCCTCAATCCTCAATCTTCAATCCTCAATACTCAATCTTCAATCCTCAATCCTCAATCCTCAATCCTCATTCCTCAATACTCAATCGTCAGTCTTCAATCCTCAACACTCAATCTTCAACCCTCAATCCCCAATCCTCAATCCCCAATCATCATTCTTCAATCCTCAATACCCAATCCTCAATCTTCCATACTCAATCCTCAATCCTCAATTCTCAATTCCCAATCCTCAGTCCTCAGTATTCAAACAGCAATCCTCAACCCTCAGCCTTCATCCGCAATCCTCAATCTTCAATCCTCAATCCTCAATCCTCAATCTTCTATCTTCAATCCCCAATCCTCTATCATCAATCCTCAATTCTCAATCCTCAATCCTGAAACCTCAATCCTCAATGCTCAATCCTCAATCCTCAATCCTTAATTCTCAGTCCTCAATCCTCAGTCCTCAGTCCTCAAACATCAATCCTCAACCCTCAGCCCTCATCCTCAATCCTCAATCCTCAATCCTCAATCCTCAATCCTCAATCCCCAATCTTCTATCTTCAATCCTCAATACTCAATCTTCAATCCTCAATACTCAGTCCTCAAACCTCAATTCTGAATCCTCAATCCTGAATCCTCAATCTTTAATCCTCAGACCTCAACCATCAATGCTAAATTCTCAATACTCAACAGAACATCCTGAATTCTCAGTTTTCAATGCTCAATCCCCTATCTTCAATTTTAAAATCTCAATCCACAAACATGAATTCTCATCACTCAACCCTCAACACACAGTCCTCAATCTTCAATCCTCAATCCTCAATCCTCAATCGTCAATCCTCAATCCTCAATCTTCAATCCTCAGTCCGCAATCCGCAATCTTCAATCATCAATACTCAATCTTCAATCCTCAATCCTCAATCATAAAATCCTCGATCCTCAATATTCAGCAGACAACCCTCAACCACCAATACTCAATACTCAACCATCAATGCTCAATTCTCAATACTCAATAGAATATACTGAATTCACAGTTTTCAATACCCAATCCTCAATCTTCAATATTCAAGTCTCCTTCCACAAATACCTATTCTCATCACTCAACCCTCAACACTCAGTCCTCAATCTTCAATCCTCAATCCTCAATCCTCAATCGTCAACACTCAATCCTCAATCCTCAACCCTCGATCCTCAGTCCTCAAACCTCAATCCTCAATCCTCAATCTTCAATCTTCAATCCTCAATACTCAATCTTCAATCCTCAATCCTCAATCCTCAATCCTCAATCCTCAATCCTCAGTCCTCAATACTCAACAGACAACCCTCAACCATCAATCCTCAATACTCAACCATCAATACTCAGTCCTCTCTCTTCAATCTTCCATCATCAATCCTCTATCCTCAATCCTCAATCTTCAATCCTCAATCCTCGACCCTCAATCCTCTGCCTTCAAACCTCAATTCCGAATCCTCAATCCTGAATTCTCAATCTCCATCCCTCAGTCCGCAACAATCTATTGTCAATCCTCAATCCTCAACAGAATATACTCTATTCACAGCTTTCAACACTCAATCCCCAATCTTCCATTTTCAAATCTCAATCCACAAACATCAATGCTCATCACTCAACCCTCAACACTCAGTCCTCAATCTTCAATCCTGGATGCTCAATCTTCAATCCTCAATCCTCAATCCTCAATCGTCAATCTTCAATACTCAATACTCAATATTCAATCCTCAGTCCTTAATACTCAATCCTCAATCCTCATTCTTCAATCCTCAATACCCAATCCTAAATATTCAATCCTCAATCCTCAATTCGCAATCCTCATTCCTCAATCCTCAGACCCCAAGCATCAATACTCAACCCTCAGACCTCGTCCTCAATCCACAACCCTCAATCCTCAATCCTCGATTTTCATTCATCAATATTCAACATTCAATCCTCAATCCTCAATACTCAATACTCAATCCTCAATCCTCAACGTTCAATCCTCAATACCCAATCCTCAATCTCCAATCCTCAATCCTCAGTCCTCAATCCTCAATCCTCAGTCCTCAATCCTCTGTCCTCAAACCTCAATCCTGAATTCTCAATCCTGAATCCTCAATCTTCAGCCCTCAGTCCTCAACAATCAGTTGTCAATCCACAATCCTCAATAGAATATCATCAATTCACAGTTTTCAATACTCAATACTCAATCTACAATCTTCAAATCTCTATCCACAAACATCAATTCTTATCACTCAACCCTCTACACTCAGTCCTCAATGTTCAATCCTCAATCCTCAATTCTCAATCTTCAATCCTCAATACTGTATCTTCAATCCTCAATCCTCAATCCTCAATGCTCAATCCTCAATCCTCATTCCTCAAACCTCAATCCTCAGCCCTCAGTCCTCATCCTTAATTCTCAATTTTCAATCCTCAATCCTCAATTCTCAACCTTCAATCCTCAATAATCAATCTCCAACCCTAGATCCTCATTCCCCAATCCTCAGTCCTTAATCCTCAATCTTCAATCCTCAATCCCCAGTCCACAATCCTCAATCCTCAATCCTCAATCCTCAATCCTCAATCCTCAATATGCAACACACAACCCTCAACCATCAATTCTCAATACTCAACCATCAATCCTCAATTCTCAATACTCAATAGAATATCCTGAATTCTCATGGTTCAATACTCAATCCACAATATTCAATAATCAAATCTCAATCCTCAAATATCAATTCTCAACACTCAATCCTCAGCACTCAGTCCTCTCTCTTCAATCCTCCATCCTCAATCCTCAATCCTCAAGAATCAACCCTCAATCCTCAATCCTCAATCCTCAAGAGTCAGCCCACAATCCTCAATCCTCAAACCTCAATTCTCAGTCCTCAAACCTCAATCCCGAATCCTCAGCTCTGAATCCTCAATCTTCAGCACTCAGTCCTCAACAATCAATTGTCAATCCTCAACCCTCAATAGAATATCCTCAATTCACAGTTTTCAATACTCAATCACCATTCTTCAATCTTCAAATCTCAATTCACAAACATCAATTCTCATCACTCAACCCTCAACACTCATTCCTCAATCTTCAACCCTCAATCCTCAATCCTCAATCTTCAATCCTCAACACACAATCTTCAATCCTCAATCCTCAATCCTCAGTCCTCAATACTCAATCCTCAATCGTCAATCCTCAATCCCCAATCCTGAATCTTCAATCCTCAATCCTCAATCCTTAATCCTCACTCCTCAATCTTCAATCCTCAATACTCAATCTTCAATCCTCAATCCTCAATCCTCAATCCTCATTCCTCAATACTCAATCGTCAGTCTTCAATCCTCAACACTCAATCTTCAACCCTCAATCCCCAATCCTCAATCCCCAATCATCATTCTTCAATCCTCAATAGCCAATCCTCAATCTTCCATGCTCAATCCTCAATCCTCAATTCTCAATCCTCAATCCTCAGTCCTCAGTCCTCAAACAGCAATCCTCAACCCTCAGCCTTCATCCTCAATCCTCAATCTTCAATCCTCAATCCTCAATCCTCAATCTTCTATCTTCAATCCCCAAACCTCAATCATCAATCCTCAATTCTCAATCCTCAATCCTGAAACCTCAATCCTCAATGCTCAATCCTCAATCCTCAATCTTCAATCCTCAATACTCAGTCTTCAATACTCAATCCTCAATCCTCAATCCTCAATCTTCAATCCTCAATACTCAACCTTCAATCCTCAATCCTCAATCCTCAATCCTCAATCCTCAATCCTCAATCCTCAATCTTCAATCCTCAATACTCAATCTTCAATCCTCAATCCTCAATCCTCAATCCTCATTCCTCAATACTCAATCGTCAGTCTTCAATCCTCAACACTCAATCTTCAACCCTCAATCCCCAATCCTCAATCCCCAATCATCATTCTTCAATCCTCAATAGCCAATCCTCAATCTTCCATGCTCAATCCTCAATCCTCAATTCTCAATCCTCAATCCTCAGTCCTCAGTCCTCAAACAGCAATCCTCAACCCTCAGCCTTCATCCTCAATCCTCAATCTTCAATCCTCAATCCTCAATCCTGAATCTTCTATCTTCAATCCCCAAACCTCAATCATCAATCCTCAATTCTCAATCCTCAATCCTGAAACCTCAATCCTCAATGCTCAATCCTCAATCCTCAATCTTCATTCCTCAATACTCAGTCTTCAATACTCAATCCTCAATCCTCAATCCTCAATCCTCAGTACTCAATCGTCAGTCTTCAATCCTCAACACTCAATCTTCAATTCTCAATCCCCAATCCTCAATCCTCAATCCTCATTCTTCAATCCTCAATACCCAATCCTCAATCTTCAATCCTCAATCCTCAATCCTCAATTCTCAGTCCTCAATCCTCAGTCCTCAGTCCTCAAACATCAATCCCCAGCCCTCAGCCCTCATCCTCAATCCTCAATCCTCAATCCTCAATCCTCAATCCTCAATCCCGAATCTTCTATCTTCAATCCGCAATACTCAATCTTCAATCCTCAATCCTCAGTCCTCAAACCTCAATTCTGAATCCTCAATCCTGAATCCTCAATCTTTAATCCTCAGACCTCAACCATCAATGCTCAATTCTCAATACTCAACAGAACATCCTGAATTCTCAGTTTTCAATGCTCAATCCCCTATCTTCAATTTTAAAATCTCAATCCACAAACATCAATTCTCATCACTCAACCCTCAACCCACAGTCCTCAATCTTCAATCCTCAATCCTCAATCCTCAATAGTCAATCCTCAATCCTCAATCTTCAATCCTCAGTCCGCAATCCGCAATCTTCAGTCATCAATACTCAATCTTCAATCCTCAATCCTCAATCATAAAATCCTCGATCCTCAATATTCAGCAGACAACCCTCAACCACCAATACTCAATACTCAACCATCAATGCTCAATTCTCAATACTCAATAGAATATACTGAATTCTCAGTTTTCAATACCCAATCCTCAATCTTCAATATTCAAGTCTCCTTCCACAAACACCTATTCTCATCACTCAACCCTCAACACTCAGTCCTCAATCTTCAATCCTCAATCCTCAATCCTCAATCGTCAACACTCAATCCTCAATCCTCAACCCTCGATCCTCAGTCCTCAAACCTCAATCCTCAATCCTCAATCTTCAATCTTCAATCCTCAATACTCAATCTTCAATCTTCAATCTTCAATCCTCAATCCTCAATCCTCAATCCTCAATCCGCAATCCTCAATCTTCAATCCTCATTACTCAATCTTCAGTCCTCAATCCTCAATCCTGAAACCCTCAACCCTCAATATTCAACACACAACCCTCAACCTTCAATCCTCAATACTCAACCGTCAATCCTCAATTCTCAATACTTAATAGAATATCCTGAATTCTCAGTTTTCAACACTCAATCCTCAAACTTCAATCTTCAAGTCTCCATCCACAAACATGAATTCTCATCACTCAACCCTGAACACTCAGCCCACAATCTTCAATCCTCAATCCTCAATACTCAATCCTCAGTCCTCAGTCCTTAATCTTCAATACTCAATCCTCAATCCTAAAATCCTCAACCCTCAATGTTCAACACACAATCCTCAACCATCAATCCTTAATACTCAACCATCAATGCTCAATTCTCAATACTCAATAGAATATGCTGAATTCTCAGTTTTCAATACTCATTCCTCAATCTTCAATCTTCAAGCCTCCATCCACAAACATGTATTCTCATCACTCAACCCTCAACCCTCAGTCCTCATCCTCCATCCTCAATCCTCAATCCTCAATCCTCAATCTTCAATCCTCAATCCTCGACCCTCAATCCTCTGCCTTCAAACCTCAATTCCGAATCCTCAATCCTGAATTCTCAATCTCCATCCCTCAGTCCGCAACAATCTATTGTCAATCCTCAATCCTCAACAGAATATACTCTATTCACAGCTTTCAACACTCAATCCCCAATCTTCCATTTTCAAATCTCAATCCACAAACATCAATGCTCATCACTCAACCCTCAACACTCAGTCCTCAATCTTCAATCCTGGATACTCAATCTTCAATCCTCAATCCTCAATCCTCAATCGTCAATCTTCAATACTCAATACTCAATCTTCAATCCTCAGTCCTTAATACTCAATCCTCAATCCTCATTCTTCAATCCTCAATACCCAATCCTAAATATACAATCCTCAATCCTCAATTCGCAATCCTCATTCCTCAATCCTCAGACCTCAAGCATCAATACTCAACCCTCAGTCCTCGTCCTCAATCCACAACCCTCAATCCTCAATCCTCGATTTTCATTCATCAATATTCAACATTCAATCCTCAATCCTCAATACTCAATACTCAATCCTCAATCCTCAACGTTCAATCCTCAATACCCAATCCTCAATCTCCAATCCTCAATCCTCAGTCCTCAATCCTCAATCCTCAGTCCTCAATCCTCTGTCCTCAAACCTCAATCCTGAATTCTCAATCCTGAATCCTCAATCTTCAGCCCTCAGTCCTCAACAATCAGTTGTCAATCCTCAATCCTCAATAGAATATCATCAATTCACAGTTTTCAATACTCAATACTCAATCTACAATCTTCAAATCTCTATCCACAAACATCAATTCTTATCACTCAACCCTCTACACTCAGTCCTCAATGTTCAATCCTCAATCCTCAATTCTCAATCTTCAATCCTCAATACTGAATCTTCAATCCTCAATCCTCAATCCTCAATCCTCAATCCTCAATCCTCAATCCTCATTCCTCAAACCTCAATCCTCAGCCCTCAGTCCTCATCCTTAATTCTCAATTCTCAATCCTCAATCCTCAATTCTCAACCTTCAATCCTCAATAATCAATCTCCAACCCTAGATCCTCATTCCCCAATCCTCAGTCCTTAATCCTCAATCTTCAATCCTCAATCCCCAGTCCACAATCCTCAATCCTCAATCCTCAATCCTCAATCCTCAATCCTCAATATGCAACACACAACCCTCAACCATCAATTCTCAATACTCAACCATCAATCCTCAATTCTCAATACTCAATAGAATATCCTGAATTCTCATGGTTCAATACTCAATCCACAATATTCAATAATCAAATCTCAATCCTCAAATATCAATTCTCAACACTCAATCCTCAGCACTCAGTCCTCTCTCTTCAATCCTCCATCCTCAATCCTCAATCCTCAAGAATCAACCCTAAATCCTCAATCCTCAATCATCAAGAGTCAGCCCACAATCCTCAATCCTCAAACCTCAATTCTCAGTCCTCAAACCTGAATCCCGAATCCTCAGCTCTGAATCCTCAATCTTCAGCCCTCAGTCCTCAACAATCAATTGTCAATCCTCAACCCTCAATAGAATATCCTCAATTCACAGTTTTCAATACTCAATCACCATTCTTCAATCTTCAAATCTCAATTCACAAACATCAATTCTCATCACTCAACCCTCAACACTCATTCCTCAATCTTCAATCCTCAATCCTCAATCCTCAATCTTCAATCCTCAACACACAATCTTCAATCCTCAATCCTCAATCCTCAATCCTCAATACTCAATCCTCAATCGTCAATCCTCAATCCCCAATCCTGAATCTTCAATCCTCAATCCTCAATCCTTACTCCTCACTCCTCAATCTTCAATCATCAATACTCAATCTTCAATCCTCAATCCTCAATCCTCAATACTCAACCCTCTATCCTCAATCCTCAATCCTCAATCCTCAATCCTCAATCTTCAATCCTCAATACTCAATCTTCAATCCTCAATCCTCAATCCTCAATCCTCATTCCTCAATACTCAATCGTCAGTCTTCAATCCTCAACACTCAATCTTCAACCCTCAATCCCCAATCCTCAATCCCCAATCATCATTCTTCAATCCTCAATAGCCAATCCTCAATCTTCCATGCTCAATCCTCAATCCTCAATTCTCAATCCTCAATCCTCAGTCCTCAGTCCTCAAACAGCAATCCTCAACCCTCAGCCTTCATCCTCAATCCTCAATCTTCAATCCTCAATCCTCAATCCTCAATCTTCTATCTTCAATCCCCAAACCTCAATCATCAATCCTCAATTCTCAATCCTCAATCCTGAAACCTCAATCCTCAATGCTCAATCCTCAATCCTCAATCTTCAATCCTAAATACTCAGTCTTCAATACTCAATCCTCAATCCTCAATACTCAACCCTCTATCCTCAATCCTCAATCCTCAATCCTCAATCCTCAACCTTCAATCCTCAATACTCAATCTTCAATCCTCAATCCTCAATCCTCAATCCTCATTCCTCAATACTCAATCGTCAGTCTTCAATCCTCAACACTCAATCTTCAACCCTCAATCCCCAATCCTCAATCCCCAATCATCATTCTTCAATCCTCAATAGCCAATCCTCAATCTTCCATGCTCAATCCTCAATCCTCATTCCTGAATCCTCATTCCTCAAACCTCAGTCCTCAAACCTCAGTCCTCATCCTCAATTCTCAATTCTCAATCATCAATCCTCAATCCTCAATCTTCAATCCTCAATAATCAATCTCCTATCCTAGATCCTCAACCCCAATACACAATCCTTACTCCTCAATCTTCAATCCTCAATCCCCAGTCCTCAATCTTCAATCCTCAATGCTCAATACTCAATCCTCAATCCTCAGTCCTCAATCCTCAATCCTCAGTCCTCAACCCTCAATCCTCAATATTCAAACCTCAATCCTCAACCGCCAGTCCTCGTCCTCAATCCTCAACGCTCAATCCTCAATCCTCAATCTTCAATCATCAACACTCAATCCTCAATCCTCATTCCTCAATCCTCAATATTCAACACACAACCCTCAACCATCAATTCTCAATACGCAACCATCAATCCTCAATTCTCAATACTCAATGGAATATACTGAATTCTCATGGTTCAATACTCAATCCGCAATATTCAATAATCAAATCTCAATCCTCAAACATCAATTCTCAACACTCAATCCTCAACAATCAGTCTTCTCCCTTGAATCCTCCATCCTCAATCCTCAATGCTCAAGCGTCAATCCTCAATCCTCAATCCTCATTCCTCTAACCTCAATCCTCAACCCTCAGTCCACATACTTAATTCTCAATTCTCAATACTCAATCCTCAATTCTCAATATTCAATCCTCAATAATCAATCTCCAATCCTAGATCCTCAATCCCCAATACTCTATCCTTAATCCTCAATATTCAATCCTCTATCCCCAGTCCACAATCTTCAATCCCCAAAGCTCAATAATCAATCCTCAATCCTCAGTCCTCAAACCTCAATTCTGAATCCTCAATCCTGAATCCTCAATCTTTAATCCTCAGACCTCAACCATCAATGCTCAATTCTCAATACTCAACAGAACATCCTGAATTCTCAGTTTTCAATGCTCAATCCCCTATCTTCAATTTTAAAATCTCAATCCACAAACATCAATTCTCATCACTCAACCCTCAACCCACAGTCCTCAATCTTCAATCCTCAATCCTCAATCCTCAATAGTCAATCCTCAATCCTCAATCTTCAATCCCCAGTCCGCAATCCGCAATCTTCAGTCATCAATACTCAATCTTCAATCCTCAATCATCAATCATAAAATCCTCGATCCTCAATATTCAGCAGACAACCCTCAACCACCAATACTCAATACTCAACCATCAATGCTCAATTCTCAATACTCAATAGAATATACTGAATTCTCAGTTTTCAATACCCAATCCTCAATCTTCAATATTCAAGTCTCCTTCCACAAACACCTATTCTCATCACTCAACCCTCAACACTCAGTCCTCAATCTTCAATCCTCAATCCTCAATCCTCAATCGTCAACACTCAATCCTCAATCCTCAACCCTCGATCCTCAGTCCTCAAACCTCAATCCTCAATCCTCAATCTTCAATCTTCAATCCTCAATACTCAATCTTCAATCTTCAATCTTCAATCCTCAATCCTCAATCCTCAATCCTCAATCCGCAATCCTCAATCTTCAATCCTCATTACTCAATCTTCAATCCTCAATCCTCAATCCTGAAACCCTCAACCCTCAATATTCAACACACAACCCTCAACCTTCAATCCTCAATACTCAACCGTCAATCCTCAATTCTCAATACTTAATAGAATATCCTGAATTCTCAGTTTTCAACACTCAATCCTCAAACTTCAATCTTCAAGTCTCCATCCACAAACATGAATTCTCATCACTCAACCCTGAACACTCAGCCCACAATCTTCAATCCTCAATCCTCAATACTCAATCCTCAGTCCTCAGTCCTTAATCTTCAATACTCAATCCTCAATCCTAAAATCCTCAACCCTCAATGTTCAACACACAATCCTCAACCATCAATCCTTAATACTCAACCATCAATGCTCAATTCTCAATACTCAATAGAATATGCTGAATTCTCAGTTTTCAATACTCATTCCTCAATCTTCAATCTTCAAGCCTCCATCCACAAACATGTATTCTCATCACTCAACCCTCAACCCTCAGTCCTCATCCTCCATCCTCAATCCTCAATCCTCAATCCTCAATCTTCAATCCTCAATCCTCGACCCTCAATCCTCTGCCTTCAAACCTCAATTCCGAATCCTCAATCCTGAATTCTCAATCTCCATCCCTCAGTCCGCAACAATCTATTGTCAATCCTCAATCCTCAACAGAATATACTCTATTCACAGCTTTCAACACTCAATCCCCAATCTTCCATTTTCAAATCTCAATCCACAAACATCAATGCTCATCACTCAACCCTCAACACTCAGTCCTCAATCTTCAATCCTGGATACTCAATCTTCAATCCTGAATCCTCAATCCTCAATCGTCAATCTTCAATACTCAATACTCAATCTTCAATCCTCAGTCCTTAATACTCAATCCTCAATCCTCATTCTTCAATCCTCAATACCCAATCCTAAATATACAATCCTCAATCCTCAATTCGCAATCCTCATTCCTCAATCCTCAGACCTCAAGCATCAATACTCAACCCTCAGTCCTCGTCCTCAATCCACAACCCTCAATCCTCAATCCTCGATTTTCATTCATCAATATTCAACATTCAATCCTCAATCCTCAATACTCAATACTCAATCCTCAATCCTCAACGTTCAATCCTCAATACCCAATCCTCAATCTCCAATCCTCAATCCTCAGTCCTCAATCCTCAATCCTCAGTCCTCAATCCTCTGTCCTCAAACCTCAATCCTGAATTCTCAATCCTGAATCCTCAATCTTCAGCCCTCAGTCCTCAACAATCAGTTGTCAATCCTCAATCCTCAATAGAATATCATCAATTCACAGTTTTCAATACTCAATACTCAATCTACAATCTTCAAATCTCTATCCACAAACATCAATTCTTATCACTCAACCCTCTACACTCAGTCCTCAATGTTCAATCCTCAATCCTCAATTCTCAATCTTCAATCCTCAATACTGAATCTTCAATCCTCAATCCTCAATCCTCAATCCTCAATCCTCAATCCTCATTCCTCAAACCTCAATCCTCAGCCCTCAGTCCTCATCCTTAATTCTCAATTCTCAATCCTCAATCCTCAATTCTCAACCTTCAATCCTCAATAATCAATCTCCAACCCTAGATCCTCATTCCCCAATCCTCAGTCCTTAATCCTCAATCTTCAATCCTCAATCCCCAGTCCACAATCCTCAATCCTCAATCCTCAATCCTCAATCCTCAATCCTCAATATGCAACACACAACCCTCAACCATCAATTCTCAATACTCAACCATCAATCCTCAATTCTCAATACTCAATAGAATATCCTGAATTCTCATGGTTCAATACTCAATCCACAATATTCAATAATCAAATCTCAATCCTCAAATATCAATTCTCAACACTCAATCCTCAGCACTCAGTCCTCTCTCTTCAATCCTCCATCCTCAATCCTCAATCCTCAAGAATCAACCCTCAATCCTCAATCCTCAATCATCAAGAGTCAGCCCACAATCCTCAATCCTCAAACCTCAATTCTCAGTCCTCAAACCTCAATCCCGAATCCTCAGCTCTGAATCCTCAATCTTCAGCCCTCAGTCCTCAACAATCAATTGTCAATCCTCAACCCTCAATAGAATATCCTCAATTCACAGTTTTCAATACTCAATCACCATTCTTCAATCTTCAAATCTCAATTCACAAACATCAATTCTCATCACTCAACCCTCAACACTCATTCCTCAATCTTCAATCCTCAATCCTCAATCCTCAATCTTCAATCCTCAACACACAATCTTCAATCCTCAATCCTCAATCCTCAATCCTCAATCCTCATTCCTCAATACTCAATCGTCAGACTTCAATCCTCAACACTCAATCTTCAACCCTCAATCCCCAATCCTCAATCCCCAATCATCATTCATCAATCCTCAATAGCCAATCCTCAATCTTCCATGCTCAATCCTCAATCCTCATTCCTGAATCCTCATTCCTCAAACCTCAGTCCTCAAACCTCAGTCCTCATCCTCAATTCTCAATTCTCAATCATCAATCCTCAATCCTCAATCTTCAATCCTCAATAATCAATCTCCTATCCTAGATCCTCAACCCCAATACACAATCCTTACTCCTCAATCTTCAATCCTCAATCCCCAGTCCTCAATCTTCAATCCTCAATGCTCAATACTCAATCCTCAATCCTCAGTCCTCAATCCTCAATCCTCAGTCCTCAACCCTCAATCCTCAATATTCAAACCTCAATCCTCAACCGCCAGTCCTCGTCCTCAATCCTCAACGCTCAATCCTCAATCCTCAATCTTCAATCATCAACACTCAATCCTCAATCCTCATTCCTCAATCCTCAATATTCAACACACAACCCTCAACCATCAATTCTCAATACGCAACCATCAATCCTCAATTCTCAATACTCAATGGAATATACTGAATTCTCATGGTTCAATACTCAATCCGCAATATTCAATAATCAAATCTCAATCCTCAAACATCAATTCTCAACACTCAATCCTCAACAATCAGTCTTCTCCCTTGAATCCTCCATCCTCAATCCTCAATGCTCAAGCGTCAATCCTCAATCCTCAATCCTCATTCCTCTAACCTCAATCCTCAACCCTCAGTCCACATACTTAATTCTCATTTCTCAATACTCAATCCTCAATTCTCAATATTCAATCCTCAATAATCAATCTCCAATCCTAGATCCTCAATCCCCAATACTCTATCCTTAATCCTCAATATTCAATCCTCTATCCCCAGTCCACAATCTTCAATCCCCAAAGCTCAATAATCAATCCTCAATCCTCAGTCCTCAAACCTCAATTCTGAATCCTCAATCCTGAATCCTCAATCTTTAATCCTCAGACCTCAACCATCAATGCTCAATTCTCAATACTCAACAGAACATCCTGAATTCTCAGTTTTCAATGCTCAATCCCCTATCTTCAATTTTAAAATCTCAATCCACAAACATCAATTCTCATCACTCAACCCTCAACCCACAGTCCTCAATCTTCAATCCTCAATCCTCAATCCTCAATAGTCAATCCTCAATCCTCAATCTTCAATCCCCAGTCCGCAATCCGCAATCTTCAGTCATCAATACTCAATCTTCAATCCTCAATCATCAATCATAAAATCCTCGATCCTCAATATTCAGCAGACAACCCTCAACCACCAATACTCAATACTCAACCATCAATGCTCAATTCTCAATACTCAATAGAATATACTGAATTCTCAGTTTTCAATACCCAATCCTCAATCTTCAATATTCAAGTCTCCTTCCACAAACACCTATTCTCATCACTCAACCCTCAACACTCAGTCCTCAATCTTCAATCCTCAATCCTCAATCCTCAATCGTCAACACTCAATCCTCAATCCTCAACCCTCGATCCTCAGTCCTCAAACCTCAATCCTCAATCCTCAATCTTCAATCTTCAATCCTCAATACTCAATCTTCAATCTTCAATCTTCAATCCTCAATCCTCAATCCTCAATCCTCAATCCGCAATCCTCAATCTTCAATCCTCATTACTCAATCTTCAATCCTCAATCCTCAATCCTGAAACCCTCAACCCTCAATATTCAACACACAACCCTCAACCTTCAATCCTCAATACTCAACCGTCAATCCTCAATTCTCAATACTTAATAGAATATCCTGAATTCTCAGTTTTCAACACTCAATCCTCAAACTTCAATCTTCAAGTCTCCATCCACAAACATGAATTCTCATCACTCAACCCTGAACACTCAGCCCACAATCTTCAATCCTCAATCCTCAATACTCAATCCTCAGTCCTCAGTCCTTAATCTTCAATACTCAATCCTCAATCCTAAAATCCTCAACCCTCAATGTTCAACACACAATCCTCAACCATCAATCCTTAATACTCAACCATCAATGCTCAATTCTCAATACTCAATAGAATATGCTGAATTCTCAGTTTTCAATACTCATTCCTCAATCTTCAATCTTCAAGCCTCCATCCACAAACATGTATTCTCATCACTCAACCCTCAACCCTCAGTCCTCATCCTCCATCCTCAATCCTCAATCCTCAATCCTCAATCTTCAATCCTCAATCCTCGACCCTCAATCCTCTGCCTTCAAACCTCAATTCCGAATCCTCAATCCTGAATTCTCAATCTCCATCCCTCAGTCCGCAACAATCTATTGTCAATCCTCAATCCTCAACAGAATATACTCTGTTCACAGCTTTCAACACTCAATCCCCAATCTTCCATTTTCAAATCTCAATCCACAAACATCAATGCTCATCACTCAACCCTCAACACTCAGTCCTCAATCTTCAATCCTGGATACTCAATCTTCAATCCTGAATCCTCAATCCTCAATCGTCAATCTTCAATACTCAATACTCAATCTTCAATCCTCAGTCCTTAATACTCAATCCTCAATCCTCATTCTTCAATCCTCAATACCCAATCCTAAATATACAATCCTCAATCCTCAATTCGCAATCCTCATTCCTCAATCCTCAGACCTCAAGCATCAATACTCAACCCTCAGTCCTCGTCCTCAATCCACAACCCTCAATCCTCAATCCTCGATTTTCATTCATCAATATTCAACATTCAATCCTCAATCCTCAATACTCAATACTCAATCCTCAATCCTCAACGTTCAATCCTCAATACCCAATCCTCAATCTCCAATCCTCAATCCTCAGTCCTCAATCCTCAATCCTCAGTCCTCAATCCTCTGTCCTCAAACCTCAATCCTGAATTCTCAATCCTGAATCCTCAATCTTCAGCCCTCAGTCCTCAACAATCAGTTGTCAATCCTCAATCCTCAATAGAATATCATCAATTCACAGTTTTCAATACTCAATACTCAATCTACAATCTTCAAATCTCTATCCACAAACATCAATTCTTATCACTCAACCCTCTACACTCAGTCCTCAATGTTCAATCCTCAATCCTCAATTCTCAATCTTCAATCCTCAATACTGAATCTTCAATCCTCAATCCTCAATCCTCAATCCTCAATCCTCAATCCTCATTCCTCAAACCTCAATCCTCAGCCCTCAGTCCTCATCCTTAATTCTCAATTCTCAATCCTCAATCCTCAATTCTCAACCTTCAATCCTCAATAATCAATCTCCAACCCTAGATCCTCATTCCCCAATCCTCAGTCCTTAATCCTCAATCTTCAATCCTCAATCCCCAGTCCACAATCCTCAATCCTCAATCCTCAATCCTCAATCCTCAATCCTCAATATGCAACACACAACCCTCAACCATCAATTCTCAATACTCAACCATCAATCCTCAATTCTCAATACTCAATAGAATATCCTGAATTCTCATGGTTCAATACTCAATCCACAATATTCAATAATCAAATCTCAATCCTCAAATATCAATTCTCAACACTCAATCCTCAGCACTCAGTCCTCTCTCTTCAATCCTCCATCCTCAATCCTCAATCCTCAAGAATCAACCCTCAATCCTCAATCCTCAATCATCAAGAGTCAGCCCACAATCCTCAATCCTCAAACCTCAATTCTCAGTCCTCAAACCTCAATCCCGAATCCTCAGCTCTGAATCCTCAATCTTCAGCCCTCAGTCCTCAACAATCAATTGTCAATCCTCAACCCTCAATAGAATATCCTCAATTCACAGTTTTCAATACTCAATCACCATTCTTCAATCTTCAAATCTCAATTCACAAACATCAATTCTCATCACTCAACCCTCAACACTCATTCCTCAATCTTCAATCCTCAATCCTCAATCCTCAATCTTCAATCCTCAACACACAATCTTCAATCCTCAATCCTCAATCCTCAATCCTCAATCCTCATTCCTCAATACTCAATCGTCAGACTTCAATCCTCAACACTCAATCTTCAACCCTCAATCCCCAATCCTCAATCCCCAATCATCATTCATCAATCCTCAATAGCCAATCCTCAATCTTCCATGCTCAATCCTCAATCCTCATTCCTGAATCCTCATTCCTCAAACCTCAGTCCTCAAACCTCAGTCCTCATCCTCAATTCTCAATTCTCAATCATCAATCCTCAATCCTCAATCTTCAATCCTCAATAATCAATCTCCTATCCTAGATCCTCAACCCCAATACACAATCCTTACTCCTCAATCTTCAATCCTCAATCCCCAGTCCTCAATCTTCAATCCTCAATGCTCAATACTCAATCCTCAATCCTCAGTCCTCAATCCTCAATCCTCAGTCCTCAACCCTCAATCCTCAATATTCAAACCTCAATCCTCAACCGCCAGTCCTCGTCCTCAATCCTCATCGCTCAATCCTCAATCCTCAATCTTCAATCATCAACACTCAATCCTCAATCCTCATTCCTCAATCCTCAATATTCAACACACAACCCTCAACCATCAATTCTCAATACTCAACCATCAATCCTCAATTCTCAATACTCAATGGAATATACTGAATTCTCATGGTTCAATACTCAATCCGCAATATTCAATAATCAAATCTCAATCCTCAAACATCAATTCTCAACACTCAATCCTCAACAATCAGTCTTCTCCCTTGAATCCTCCATCCTCAATCCTCAATGCTCAAGCGTCAATCCTCAATCCTCAATCCTCATTCCTCTAACCTCAATCCTCAACCCTCAGTCCACATACTTAATTCTCAATTCTCAATACTCAATCCTCAATTCTCAATATTCAATCCTCAATAATCAATCTCCAATCCTAGATCCTCAATCCCCAATACTCTATCCTTAATCCTCAATATTCAATCCTCTATCCCCAGTCCACAATCTTCAATCCCCAAAGCTCAATAATCAATCCTCAATCCTCAGTCCTCAAACCTCAATTCTGAATCCTCAATCCTGAATCCTCAATCTTTAATCCTCAGACCTCAACCATCAATGCTCAATTCTCAATACTCAACAGAACATCCTGAATTCTCAGTTTTCAATGCTCAATCCCCTATCTTCAATTTTAAAATCTCAATCCACAAACATCAATTCTCATCACTCAACCCTCAACCCACAGTCCTCAATCTTCAATCCTCAATCCTCAATCCTCAATAGTCAATCCTCAATCCTCAATCTTCAATCCCCAGTCCGCAATCCGCAATCTTCAGTCATCAATACTCAATCTTCAATCCTCAATCCTCAGTCATAAAATCCTCGATCCTCAATATTCAGCAGACAACCCTCAACCACCAATACTCAATACTCAACCATCAATGCTCAATTCTCAATACTCAATAGAATATACTGAATTCTCAGTTTTCAATACCCAATCCTCAATCTTCAATATTCAAGTCTCCTTCCACAAACACCTATTCTCATCACTCAACCCTCAACACTCAGTCCTCAATCTTCAATCCTCAATCCTCAATCCTCAATCGTCAACACTCAATCCTCAATCCTCAACCCTCGATCCTCAGTCCTCAAACCTCAATCCTCAATCCTCAATCTTCAATCTTCAATCCTCAATACTCAATCTTCAATCTTCAATCTTCAATCCTCAATCCTCAATCCTCAATCCTCAATCCGCAATCCTCAATCTTCAATCCTCATTACTCAATCTTCAATCCTCAATCCTCAATCCTGAAACCCTCAACCCTCAATATTCAACACACAACTCTCAACCTTCAATCCTCAATACTCAACCGTCAATCCTCAATTCTCAATACTTAATAGAATATCCTGAATTCTCAGTCTTCAACACTCAATCCTCAAACTTCAATCTTCAAGTCTCCATCCACAAACATGAATTCTCATCACTCAACCCTGAACACTCAGCCCACAATCTTCAATCCTCAATCCTCAATACTCAATCCTCAGTCCTCAGTCCTTAATCTTCAATACTCAATCCTCAATCCTAAAATCCTCAACCCTCAATGTTCAACACACAATCCTCAACCATCAATCCTTAATACTCAACCATCAATGCTCAATTCTCAATACTCAATAGAATATGCTGAATTCTCAGTTTTCAATACTCATTCCTCAATCTTCAATCTTCAAGCCTCCATCCACAAACATGTATTCTCATCACTCAACCCTCAACCCTCAGTCCTCATCCTCCATCCTCAATCCTCAATCCTCAATCCTCAATCTTCAATCCTCAATCCTCGACCCTCAATCCTCTGCCTTCAAACCTCAATTCCGAATCCTCAATCCTGAATTCTCAATCTCCATCCCTCAGTCCGCAACAATCTATTGTCAATCCTCAATCCTCAACAGAATATACTCTATTCACAGCTTTCAACACTCAATCCCCAATCTTCCATTTTCAAATCTCAATCCACAAACATCAATGCTCATCACTCAACCCTCAACACTCAGTCCTCAATCTTCAATCCTGGATACTCAATCTTCAATCCTCAATCCTCAATCCTCAATCGTCAATCTTCAATACTCAATACTCAATCTTCAATCCTCAGTCCTTAATACTCAATCCTCAATCCTTATTCTTCAATCCTCAATACCCAATCCTAAATATTCAATCCTCAATCCTCAATTCGCAATCCTCATTCCTCAATCCTCAGACCTCAAGCATCAATACTCAACCCTCAGTCCTCGTCCTCAATGCACAACCCTCAATCCTCAATCCTCGATTTTCATTCATCAATATTCAACATTCAATCCTCAATCCTCAATACTCAATACTCAATCCTCAATCCTCAACGTTCAATCCTCAATACCCAATCCTCAATCTCCAATCCTCAATCCTCAGTCCTCAATCCTCAATCCTCAGTCCTCAATCCTCTGTCCTCAAACCTCAATCCTGAATTCTCAATCCTGAATCCTCAATCTTCAGCCCTCAGTCCTCAACAATCAGTTGTCAATCCTCAATCCTCAATAGAATATCATCAATTCACAGTTTTCAATACTCAATACTCAATCTACAATCTTCAAATCTCTATCCACAAACATCAATTCTTATCACTCAACCCTCTACACTCAGTCCTCAATGTTCAATCCTCAATCCTCAATTCTCAATCTTCAATCCTCAATACTGAATCTTCAATCCTCAATCCTCAATCCTCAATCCTCAATCCTCAATCCTCATTCCTCAAACCTCAATCCTCAGCCCTCAGTCCTCATCCTTAATTCTCAATTCTCAATCCTCAATCCTCAATTCTCAACCGTCAATCCTCAATAATCAATCTCCAACCCTAGATCCTCATTCCCCAATCCTCAGTCCTTAATCCTCAATCTTCAATCCTCAATCCCCAGTCCACAATCCTCAATCCTCAATCCTCAATCCTCAATCCTCAATCCTCAATATGCAACACACAACCCTCAACCATCAATTCTCAATACTCAACCATCAATCCTCAATTCTCAATACTCAATAGAATATCCTGAATTCTCATGGTTCAATACTCAATCCACAATATTCAATAATCAAATCTCAATCCTCAAATATCAATTCTCAACACTCAATCCTCAGCACTCAGTCCTCTCTCTTCAATCCTCCATCCTCAATCCTCAATCCTCAAGAATCAACCCTCAATCCTCAATCCTCAATCATCAAGAGTCAGCCCACAATCCTCAATCCTCAAACCTCAATTCTCAGTCCTCAAACCTCAATCCCGAATCCTCAGCTCTGAATCCTCAATCTTGAGCCCTCAGTCCTCAACAATCAATTGTCAATCCTCAACCCTCAATAGAATATCCTCAATTCACAGTTTTCAATACTCAATCACCATTCTTCAATCTTCAAATCTCAATTCACAAACATCAATTCTCATCACTCAACCCTCAACACTCATTCCTCAATCTTCAATCCTCAATCCTCAATCCTCAATCTTCAATCCTCAACACACAATCTTCAATCCTCAATCCTCAATCCTCAGTCCTCAATACTCAATCTTCAATCCTCAATCCTCAATCCTCAATCCTCAATCCTCAATCATCAATCCTCAATCTTCAATACTCAACCCTCAATCCTCAATCCTCAGTACTCATTCCTGAATCCTCATTCCTCAAACCTCAGTCCTCAAACCTCAGTCCTCATCCTCACTTCTCAATTCTCAATCATCAATCCTCAATCCTCAATGTTCAATCCTCAATAATCAACCTCCTATCCTAGATCCTCAACCCCAATACACAATCCTTACTCCTCAATCTTCAATCCTCAATCCCCAGTCCTCAATCTTCAATCCTCAATGCTCAATACTCAATCCTCAATCCTCAGTCCTCAATCCTCAATCCTCAGTCCACAACCCTCAATCCTCAATACTCAAACCTCAATCCTCAACCGTCAGTCCTCGTCCTCAATCCTCAACGCTCAATCCTCAATCCTCAATCTTCAATCATCAACACTCAATCCTCAATCCTCAATATTCAACACACAACCCTCAACCATCAATTCTCAATACTCTACCATCAATCCTCAATTCTCAATACTCAATGGAATATCCTGAATTCTCATGGTTCAATACTCAATCCGCAATATTCAATAATCAAATCTCAATCCTCAAACATCAAATCTCAACACTCAATCCTCAACAATCAGTCTTCTCCCTTGAATCCTCCATCCTCAATCCTCAATGCTCAAGCGTCAATCCTCAATCCTCAATCCTCAATCCTGAATCCTCAATAATCAGCCCTCATACCTCAATCCTGAATCCTCAATCCTGAATCCTCATTCTTCAGCCCTCAGTCCTCAACAATCAGTTGTCAATGCTCAATCCTCAATAGAATATCATCAATTCACTGTTTTCAATACTCAATGCTCAATCTGCAATCTTCAAATCTCTATCCACAAACATCAATTCTCATCACTCAACCCTCAACACTCAGTCCCCAATCCTCAATCTTTAATCCTCAATCCTCAATACTCAATCCTCAATCCTCAATCTTCAATCCTCAATACTCAATCTTCAATCCTCAATCCTCAATCCTCAATCCTCATTCCTCAATACTCAATCGTCAGTCTTCAATCCTCAACACTCAATCTTCAACCCTCAATCCCCAATCCTCAATCCCCAATCATCACTCTTCAATCCTCAATACCCAATCCTCAATCTTCCGTCCTCAATCCTCAATCCTCAATTCTCAATCCTCAATCCTCAGTCCTCAGTCCTCAAACAGCAATCCTCAACCCTCAGCCTTCATCCTCAATCCTCAATCTTCAATCCTCAATCCTCAATCCTCAATCTTCTATCTTCAATCCCCAATCCTCTATCATCAATCCCCAATTCTCAATCCTCAATCCTCAATCCTCAATCCTCAATCTTCAATCCTCAATACTCAATCTTCAATCTTCAATCCTCAATTCTCATTCCTCAATCCTCAATCCTCAATCCTCTATCTTCAATCCTCAACACTCAATCTTCAATCCTCAATCCCCAATCCTCAATCCCCAATCATCATTCTTCAATCCTCAATACCCAATCCTCAATCTTCCATCCTCAATCCTCAATCCTCAATTCTCAATCCTCAATCCTCAATCCTCAACCCTCAATCCTCAGTCCTCAAACCTCAATTCCGAATCCTCAATCCTGAATCCTCAATCTTCACCCCTCAGTCCGCAACAATCAATTGTCAATCCTCAATCCTCAATAGAATATCCTCAATTCACAGTTTTCAATACCCAATCCCCAACCTTCAATCTTCAAATCTAAATCCACAAACATCAATTCTCATCACTCAACCCTCAACACTCAGTCCTCAATCTTCAATCCTCAATCCTCAATCCTCAATCGTCAATCCTCAATCCCCAATTCTCTATCATCAATCCTCAATCCTCAATCCTCAATCCTCAATCCTCAATCCTCAGCCTTCAATCCTCAATACTCAATCTTCAATCTTCAATCCTCAATCTTCAATCCTCAATCCTCAATCCGCAATCCTCAATCTTCAATACTCAATACTCAATCATCAATCCTCAATCCTCAATCCTGAAATCCTCAACCCTCAATATTCAACACACAACCCTCAACCTTCAATCCTCAATACTCAACCATCAATCCTCAATTCTCAATCCTCAATCCTCAGTCCTCAGTCCTCAAAAGGCAATCCTCAACCCTCAGCCTTCATCCGCAATCCTCAATCTTCAATCCTCAATCCTCAACCCTCAATCTTCTATCTTCAATCCCCAATCCTCTATCATCAATCCTCAATCCTCAATCCTCAATCCTCAATCCTCAATCCTCAATCTTCAATCCTCAATACTCAATCTTCAATCTTCAATCCTCAATCCTCAATCCTCAATCCTCAATCCGCAATCCTCAATCTTCAATCCTCAATACTCAATCTTCAATCCTCAATCCTCAATCCTGAAATCCACAATCATCAATATTCAACGCACAACCCTCAAACTTCAATCCTCAATACTCAACCATCAATCCTCAATTCTCAATACTCAATCGGCAGTCTTCAATCCTCAACACTCAATCTTCAATCCTCAATCCTCAATCTTCAATCCTCAACACCCAAACTTCAATCCTCAATCCCCAATCCTCAATCCTCAATCCTCATTCTTCAATCCTCAGTACCCAATCCTCAATCTTCAATCCTCAATCCTCAATCCTCAATTCTCAATCCTCAATCCGCAGTCCTCAGTACTCAAACATCAATCCTCAATCGTCAGTCTTCACCCTCAATCCTCAATCTTCAATCCTCAATCCTCAATCTTCAATCTTGAATCCTCAATACACAATCTTCAATCCTCAATCCTCAGTCCTCAAATCTCTATTCTGAATCCTCAACCCTGAATCCACAATCTTCAGCCCACAGTCCTCAACAATCAGTTGTCAATCCTCAATCCTCAATAGGATATCCTCAATTCACAGTTTTCAATACTCAATACTCAATCTGCAATCTTCCAACCTCTATCCACAAACATCAATTTTCACCACTCAACCCTCAACACTCAGTCCTCAATGTTTAATCCTCAATCCTCAATTCTCAATCTTCGATCCTCAATACTGAATCTTCAATCCTAAATACTCAATCCTCAATCATCAATCCTCAATCCTTAATCCTCAATCTTCAATCCTCAGCCTTCATCCTCAATCCTCAATCTTCAATCCTCAATCCTCAATCCTCAATCATCTATCTTCAATCCCCAATCCTCTATCATCAATCCTCAATTCTCAATCCTCAATCCTCAATCCTCAATCCTCAATCTTCAATCCTCAATACTCAATCTTCAATCTTCAATCCTCAATTCTCAATCCTCAATCCTCAATCCACAATCCTCTATCTTCAATCCTCAACACTCAATCTTCAATCCTCAATCCCCAATCCTCAATCCCCAATCATCATTCTTCAATCCTCAATACCCAATCCTCAATCTTCCATCCTCAATCCTCAATCCTCAATTCTCAATCCTCAATCCTCAATCCTCAACCCTCAATCCTCAGTCCTCAAACCTCAATTCCGAATCCTCAATCCTGAATCCTCAATCTTCACCCCTCAGTCCGCAACAATCAATTGTCAATCCTCAATCCTCAATAGAATATCCTCAATTCACAGTTTTCAATACCCAATCCCCAACCTTCAATCTTCAAATCTAAATCCACAAACATCAATTCTCATCACTCAACCCTCAACACTCAGTCCTCAAACATCAATCCTCAATCCTCAATCCTCAATCGTAAATCCTCAATCCCCAATTCTCTATCATCAATCCTCAATCCTCAATCCTCAATCCTCAATCCTCAATCCTCAGCCTTCAATCCTCAATACTCAATCTTCAATCTTCAATCCTCAATCCTCAATCCTCAATCCTCAATCCGCAATCCTCAATCTTCAATACTCAATACTCAATCATCAATCCTCAATCCTCAATCCTGAAATCCTCAACCCTCAATATTCAACACACAACCCTCAACCTTCAATCCTCAATACTCAACCATCAATCCTCAATTCTCAATGCTCAATAGAATATCCTGAATTCTCTGTTTTCAATACTCAATACTCAACCTTCAATCATCAAGTCTCCAACCACAAACATCAATTCTGATCACTCAACCCTCAACACTCAGTCCTCAATCTTCAACCCGCAGTCCTCAATACTCAATCCTCAGTCCTCAGTCCTCAATCTTCAATACTCAATCCTCAATCCTATAATCCTCAATCCTCAATATTCAACACACAAGCCTCAAACATCAATCCTCAATACTCAACCATCAATCCTCAATTCTCAATACTCAATAGAATATCCTGAATTCTCAGTTTTCAATACTCAATCCTCAATCTTCAATCTTCAAGTCTCCATCCACAAACATCTATTCTCATCACTCAGCCCTCAACAATCAGTCCTCAATCTTCAATCCTCAAACCTCAATCCTCAATCTTCAATCCTCGATACTCAATCTTCAATCCTCAATCCTCAATCCTCAATCCTCAATCCTCATTCTTCAATCCTCAATCCTCAATCCTCTATCTGCAATCCTCAATACTCAATCCTCAATCCTGAATCGTCAATCCTCAAACCCCAATCCTCTATCATCAATACTCAACCCTCAATCCTCAATCCTCAATCCTCAATCCTCAATCTTCAATCCTCAGTACTCAATCTTCTATCTGCAATCCTCAATCCTCAATCCTCAATCCTCAATCCGCAATCCGCAATCCTCAATCCTCAATCCTCAATCCTCAATCCGCACTCATCAATCCTCAATCCTCATTCTTCAATCCTCAATCCTCAATCCCCAATCTTCTATCTTCAATCCCCAATCCTCTATCATCAATCCTCAAACCTCAATCCTCAATCCTCAATCCTCAATCCTCAATCTTCAATCCTCAATGCTCAATCTTCAATCTTCAATCCTCAATCCTCAATCCTCAATCCTCAATCCGCAATCCTCAATCTTCAATCCTCAATACTCAATCTTCAATCCTCAATCCTCAATCGTGAAATCCACAATCATCAATATTCAACACACAACCCTCAAACTTCAATCCTCAATACTCAACCATCAATCCTCAATTCTCAATACTCAATCGGCAGTCTTCAATCCTCATCACTCAATCTTCAATCCTCAATCCGCAATCCTCATTCTCAATCCTCAATCCTCAATCTACAATCCTCAATACTCAATCTTCAATCCTCAATCCTGAATCCTCAATCCTCAATCCTCAATCCTCAATCAGCGATACTCAATCTTCAATAATCAGTCCTCTATCCTCAATCCTCAATCCCCAATACTCAACCTTCGATCCTCAATTCTCAATACTCAATAGAATATCCTGAAATCTCAGGATTCAATGCTCAAACATCAATCCTCAACCCTCAGCCCTCATTCTCAAACCTCAACCCTCAATCCTCAGTCCTCAATCCTCAATCCCCAATTCTCAATCTACAATCCTCAAGCCTCAATCCTCAATCCTCAATCCTCAATCTTCAGTCCTCGATACTCAATCCTCAATCCTCAATCCTCAATCCTTAATCCTCAATCCTCAATACTCAATCCTCAAAGTTCAAAACACAACCCTCAACCATCAATCCTCAATACTCAACCGTCAATCCTCAATTCTCAATACTCAATAGAGTATCCTGAATTCTCATGTTTCAATACTCAATCCACAATACTCAATAATCAAATCTCAATCGTCAAACATCAATTCTCAACACTCAATCCTCAACACTCAGTCCTCTCTCTTCAATCTTCCATCCTCAATCCTCTATCCTCAAGCGTCAATCCTCAATCCTCAATCCACAACCCTCAATCCTCAGTCCTCAAACCTCAATTCCGAATCCTCAATCCTGAATCCTCAATCTCCATCCCTCAGTCCGCAAACATCAATTGTCAATCCTCAATCATCAATAGCATATCCACAATTCACAGTTTTCAATATTCAATCCCCAATCTTCAATCTTCAAATCTCAATCCACAAACATCAATTCTCATCACTCAACCCTCAACACTCAGTCCTCAATCTTCAAACCTCAATCCTCAAACCTCAATCGTCAATCCTCAATCCCCAATCCTCTGTCATCAATCCTCTATTCTCAATCCTCAATCCTCAATCCTCAATCCTCAATCTTCAATCCTCAATACCTAATCTTCAATCCTCAATCCTGAATCCTCAATCCTCAATCCTCAATCCGCAGTCCTCAGTCCTGAAACATCAATCCTCAACCGTCAGTCTTCACCCTCAATCCTCAATCCTCAATCCTCAATCCTCAATCCTCAATCCTCAATCCTCAATCTTCAATCTTGAATCCTCAATACACAATCTTCAATCTTCAATCCGCAGTCCTCAAATCTCAATTCTGAATCCTCAATCCTGAATCCACAATCTTCAGCCCACAGTCCTCAACAATCTGTTGTCAATCCTCAATCCTCAATAGGATATCCTCAATTCACAGTTTTCAATACTCAATACTCAATCTGCAATCTTCCAACCTCTATCCACAAACATCAATTTTCATCACTCAACCCTCAACACTCAGTCCTCAATGTTCAATCCTCAATCCTCAATTCTCAATCTTCGATCCTCAATACTGAATCTTCAATCCTCAATACTCAATCCTCAATCATCAATCCTCAATCCTTAATCCTCAATCTTCAATCCTCAGTCCCCAATCCTCAATCTTCAATCCTCAATCCTCAATCCTCATCCTCAATCCTCAATCCTCAATCTACAATCCTCAATACTCAATCTTCAATCCTCAATCCTGAATCCTCAATCCTCAATCCTCAATCCTCAATCAGCGATACTCAATCTTCAATAATCAGTCCTCTATCCTCAATCCTCAATCCTCAATGCTCAACCATCGATCCTCAATTCTCAATACTCAATAGAATATCCTGAAATCTCAGGATTCAATGCTCAAACATCAATCCTCAACGCTCAGCCCTCATTCTCAATCCTCAATCCTCAATCCTCAATCCTCAATGCTCAATCTTCAATCCTCAATCCTCAATTCTCAGTCCTCAATACTCAATCCTCAATCGTCAATCCTCAATCCCCAATCCTCAATCTACAATCCTCAATCCTCAATCCTCAACCCTCAATCCTCAATCTTCAATCCTCAATACTCAATCTTCAATCCTCAATCCTCAATACTCAATCTGCAATCCTCAATACTCAATCCTCAATCCTCAATCGTCAATCCTCAAACCCCAATCCTCTATCATTAATACTCAATCCTCAATCCTCAATCCTCAATCTTCTATCTTCAATCCCCAATCCTCTATCATCAATCCTCAATTCTCAATCCTCAATCCTCAATCCTCAATCCTCAATCTTCAATCCTCAATACTCAATCTTCAATCTTCAATCCTCAATTCTCAGTCCTCAATCCTCAATCCTCAATCCCCTATCTTCAATCCTCAACCCTCAATCTTCAATCCTCAATCCCCAATCCTCAATCCCCAATCATCATTCTTCAATCCTCAATACCCAATCCTCAATCTTCCATCCTCAATCCTCAATCCTCAATTCTCAATCCTCAATCCTCAATCCTCAACCCTCAATCCTCAGTCCTCAAACCTCAATTCCGAATCCTCAATCCTGAATCCTCAATCTTCACCCCTCAGTCCGCAACAATCAATTGTCAATCCTCAATCCTCAATAGAATATCCTCAATTCACAGTTTTCAATACCCAATCCCCAACCTTCAATCTTCAAATCTAAATCCACAAACATCAATTCTCATCACTCAACCCTCTACACTCAGTCCTCAATCTTCAATCCTCAATCCTCAATCCTCAATCGTCAATCCTCAATCCCCAATCCTCAATCCTCAATCTTCAATCCTCAGTACTCAATCTTCTATCTGCAATCCTCAATCCTCAATCCTCAATCCTCAATCCGCAATCCGCAATCCTCAATCCTCAATCCTCAATCCTCACTCATCAATCCTCAATCCTCATTCTTCAATCCTCAATCCTCAATCCTCAATCCTCAATCTGCAATCCTCAATACTCAATCCTCAATCCTCAATCCTCAATCCTCAATCCTCAATCCTCAATCTTCAATCCTCAATACTCAATCTTCAATCTTCAATCCTCAATCCTCAATCCTCAATCCTCAATCCGCAATCCTCAATCTTCAATCCTCAATACTCAATCTTCAATCCTCAATCCTCAATCGTGAAATCCACAATCATCAATATTCAACACACAACCCTCAAGCTTCAATCCTCAATACTCAAACATCAATCCTCAATTCTCAATACTCAATCGGCAGTCTTCAATCCTCAACACTCAATCTTCAATCCTCAATCCTCAATCTTCAATCCTCAACACCCAAACTTCAATCCTCAATCCCCAATCCTCAATCCTCAATCCTCATTCTTCAATCCTCAGTACCCAATCCTCAATCTTCAATCCTCAATCCTCAATCCTCAATTCTCAATCCTCAATCCGCAGTCCTCAGTCCTCAAACATCAATCCTCAATCGTCAGTCTTCACCCTCAATCCTCAATCCTCAATCCTCAATCCTCAATCTTCAATCTTGAATCCTCAACACACAATCCTCAATCCTCAATCCTCAGTCCTCAAATCTCTATTCTGAATCCTCAACCCTGAATCCACAATCTTCAGCCCACAGTCCTCAACAATCAGTTGTCAATCCTCAATCGTCAATAGGATATCCTCAATTCACAGTTTTCAATACTCAATACTCAATCTGCAATCTTCCAACCTCTATCCACAAACATCAATTTTCACCACTCAACCCTCAACACTCAGTCCTCAATGTTTAATCCTCAATCCTCAATTCTCAATCTTCGATCCTCAATACTGAATCTTCAATCCTAAATACTCAATCCTCAATCATCAATCCTCAATCCTTAATCCTCAATCTTCAATCCTCAGTCCCCAATCCTCAATCTTCAATCCTCAATCCGCAATCCTCATTCTCAATCCTCAATCCTCAATCTACAATCCTCAATACTCAATCTTCAATCCTCTATCCTGAATCCTCAATCCTCAATCCTCAATCCTCAATCAGCGATACTCAATCTTCAATAATCAGTCCTCTATCCTCAATCCTCAATCCCCAATACTCAACCATCGATCCTCAATTCTCAATACTCAATAGAATATCCTGAAATCTCAGGATTCAATGCTCAAACATCAATCCTCAACCCTCAGCCCTCATTCTCAAACCTCAACCCTCAATCCTCAGTCCTCAATCCTCAATCCCCAATCCTCAATCTACATTCCTCAAGCCTCAATCCTCAATCCTCAACCCTCAGTCCTCATCCTCAATTCTCAATTCTCAATCCTCAATCCTCAATCCTCAATCTTCAATCCTTAATAATCTATCTCCAATCCTAGATCCCCAATCCCCAATCCTCAATCCTTAATCCGCAATCTTCAATCCTCAATCCCCAGTCCTCAATCTTAAATCCTCAATCCTCAACACTCAATCCTCTATCCTCAATCTTCAATCATCATTACTCAATCTTCAATCCTCAATCCTCATCCTTCAATCCTCAATCCTCAATTCTCAATCCTCAATACTCAGTCCTCAATCGTCAATCCTCAATCCCCAATCCTCAATCTTCAATCCTCAATCCTCAATCCTCAATCCTCAATCCTCAATATTCAATCCTCAATACTCAATCTTCAATCCTCAATCCTCAATACTCAATCTGCAATCCTCAATACTCAATCCTCAATCCTCAATCGTCAATCCTCAAACCCCAATCCTCTATCATTAATACTCAATCCTCAATCCTCAATCCTCAATCCTCAATCCTCAATCTTCAATCCTCAGTACTCAATCTTCTATCTGCAATCCTCAATCCTCAATCCTCAATCCTCAATCTTCAATCCTCAATCCTCAATCCTCATCCTCAATCCTCAATCCTCAATCTACAATCCTCAATACTCAATCTTCAATCCTCAATCCTCAATCCTGAAATCCTCATTCCTCAATACTCAATCGTCAGTCTTCAATCCTCGACACTCAATCTTCAACCCTCAATCCCCAATACTCAATCCCCAATCATCATTCTTCAATCCTCAATACCCAATCCTCTATCTTCCATCCTCAATCCTCAATCCTCAATTCTCAATCCTCAATCCTCAGTCCTCAGTCCTCAAACAGCAATCCTCAACCCTCAGCCTTCATCCTCAATCCTCAATCCTCAATTCTCAATCCTCAATCCTCAATCCTCAACCCTCAATCCTCAGTCCTCAAACCTCAATTCCGAAACCTCAATCCTGAATCCTCAATCTTCACCCCTCAGTCCGCAACAATCAATTGTCAATCCTCAATCCTCAATAGAATATCCTCAATTCACAGTTTTCAATACCCAATCCCCAACCTTCAATCTTCAAATCTAAATCCACAAACGTCAATTCTCATCACTCAACCCTCAACACTCAGTCCTCAATCTTCAATCCTCAATCCTCAATCCTCAATCGTCAATCCTCAATCCCCAATTCTCTATCATCAATCCTCAATCCTCAATCCTCAATCCTCAATCCTCAATCCTCAGCCTTCAATCCTCAATACTCAATCTTCAATCTTCAATCCTCAATCCTCAATCCTCAATCCTCAATCCGCAATCCTCAATCTTCAATACTCAATACTCAATCATCAATCCTCAATCCTCAATCCTGAAATCCTCAACCCTCAATATTCAACACACAACCCTCAACCTTCAATCCTCAATACTCAACCATCAATCCTCAATTCTCAATGCGCAATAGAATATCCTGAATTCTCTGTTTTCAATACTCAATACTCAATCTTCAATCTTCAAGTCTCCATCCACAAACATCTATTCTCATCACTCAGCCCTCAACAATCAGTCCTCAATCTTCAATCCTCAAACCTCAATCCTCAATCTTCAATCCTCAATACTCAATCTTCAATCCTCAATCCTCAATCCTCAATCCTCAATCCTCAGTCCTCACTCATCAATCCTCAATCCTTAATCCTCAATCCTCATTCTTCAATCCTCAATCCTCAATACTCACTCATCAATCCTCAATCCTCATTCTTCAATCCTCTATCCTCAATCCTCAATCCTCAATCTGCAATCCTCAATACTCAATCCTCAATCCTCGATTCTCAATCCTCAATCCTCAATCCTCAATCCGCACTCATCAATCCTCAATCCTCATTCTTCAATCCTCAATCCTCAATCCCCAATCCTCAATCTTCAATCCTCAATCCTCAATCCTCAATCCTCAATCCTCATTCTTCAATCCTCAATACTCAATCTTCAATCCTCAATCCTCAATCCTCAATCCTCAATCCTCAATCCTCAATCGTCAATAATCAACACACAGCCCTCAACCATCAATCCTCAATACTCAAACATCAATACTCAATTCTCAATACTCAATAGAATATCCTGAATTCTCATGTTTCAATACTCAATCCACAATATTCAATAACAAATCTCTATCCTCAAACATCAATTCTCAACACTCAATCCTCAACACTCAGTCCTCTCTCTTCAATCTTCCATCATCAATCCTCTATACTCAAGCGTCAAACCACAATCCTCAATCCTCAACCCTCAATCCTCAGTCCTCAAACCTCAATTCCGAATCCTCAATCCTGAATCCTCAATCTTCACCACTCAGTCCGCAACAATCAATTGGCAATCCTCAATCCTCAATAGAATATCCTCATTTCACAGTTTTCAATACTCATTCCCCAACCTTCAATCTTCAAATCTCAATCCACAAACATCAATTCTCATCACTCAACCCTCAACACTCAGTCCTCAATCTTCAATCCTCAATCCTCAATACTCAATCGTCAATCCTCAATCCTCAATCCTCAATCCTCAATCCTCAGTACTCAAACCTCAATCCTCAATCCTCAATCCTCAATCTTCAATCCTCAATACTCAATCTTCAATCCTCAATCCTGAATCCTCAATCCTCAATCCTCAATCCGCAGTCCTCAGTCCTGAAACATCAATCCTCAACCGTCAGTCTTCACCCTCAATCCTCAATCCTCAATCCTCAATCCTCAATCCTCAATCCTCAATCCTCAATCTTCAATCTTGAATCCTCAATACACAATCTTCAATCCTCAAATCTCAATTCTGAATCCTCAATCCTGAATCCACAATCTTCAGCCCACAGTCCTCAACAATCTGTTGTCAATCCTCAATCCTCAATAGGATATCCTCAATTCACAGTTTTCAATACTCAATACTCAATCTGCAATCTTCCAACCTCTATCCACAAACATCAATTTTCATCACTCAACCCTCAACACTCAGTCCTCAATGTTCAATCCTCAATCCTCAATTCTCAATCTTCGATCCTCAATACTGAATCTTCAATCCTCAATACTCAATCCTCAATCATCAATCCTCAATCCTTAATCCTCAATCTTCAATCCTCAGTCCCCAATCCTCAATCTTCAATCCTCAATCCTCAATCCTCATCCTCAATCCTCAATCCTCAATCTACAATCCTCAATACTCAATCTTCAATCCTCAATCCTGAATCCTCAATCCTCAATCCTCAATCCTCAATGCTCAATCTTCAATCCTCAATCCTCAATTCTCAGTCCTCAATACTCAATCCTCAATCGTCAATCCTCAATCCCCAATCCTCAATCTACAATCCTCAATCCTCAATCCTCAACCCTCAATCCTCAATCTTCAGTCCTCAATACTCAATCTTCAATCCTCAATCCTCAATCCTTAATCCTCAATCCTCAATATTCAATCCTCAATACTCAATCTTCAATCCTCAATCCTCAATCCTCAATCCTCAGTCCTCAGACCTCAAACATCAATATTCAACCCTCAGTCCTCGTTCAAAATCCACAACACTCAATCCTCAATCCTCGATCTTCAATCATCAATATTCAATCTTCAATCCTCAATCCTCAATCCTCAATCCTCAATCCTCAATCCTCAATCTTCAATCCTCAATCCACAATCCTCAATCCTCAATCCTCAATCTTCAATCCTCAACACTCAATCTTCAGTCCTCAATCCTCAATACTCAACCATCAATCCTCAATTCTCAATACTCAATAGAATATCCGGAATTCTCAGGATTCAATACTCAAACGTCAATCCTCAGCCCTCAGCCCTCATTCTGAATCCTCAATCCTCAATCCTCAATCCTCAATTATCAATCCTCAATCCTCAACCCTCAGTCCTCATCCTCAACTCTCAATTCTCAATCCTCAATCCTCAATCCTCAATCTTCAATCCTTAATAATCTATCTCCAATCCTAGATCCCCAATCCCCAATCCTCAATCCTTAATCCGCAATCTTCAATCCTCAATCCCCAGTCCTCAATCTTAAATCCTCAATCCTCAACACTCAATCCTCTATCCTCAATCTTCAATCATCATTACTCAATCTACAATCCTCAATCCTCATCCTTCAATCCTCAATCCTCAATTCTCAATCCTTAATACTCAGTCCTCAATCGTCAATCCTCAATCCCCAATCCTCAATCTTCAATCCTCAATTCTCAATCCTCAATCCTCAATCCTCAATATTCAATCCTCAATACTCAATCTTCAATCCTCAATCCTCAATACTCAATCTGCAATCCTCAATACTCAATCCTCAATCCTCAATCGTCAATCCTCAAACCCCAATCCTCTATCATTAATACTCAATCCTCAATCCTCAATCCTCAATCTTCTATCTTCAATCCCCAATCCTCTATCATCAATCCTCAATTCTCAATCCTCAATCCTCAATCCTCAATCCTCAATCTTCAATCCTCAATACTCAATCTTCAATCTTCAATCCTCAATTCTCAGTCCTCAATCCTCAATCCTCAATCCCCTATCTTCAATCCTCAACCCTCAATCTTCAATCCTCAATCCCCAATCCTCAATCCCCAATCATCATTCTTCAATCCTCAATACCCAATCCTCAATCTTCCATCCTCAATCCTCAATCCTCAATTCTCAATCCTCAATCCTCAATCCTCAACCCTCAATCCTCAGTCCTCAAACCTCAATTCCGAATCCTCAATCCTGAATCCTCAATCTTCACCCCTCAGTCCGCAACAATCAATTGTCAATCCTCAATCCTCAATAGAATATCCTCAATTCACAGTTTTCAATACCCAATCCCCAACCTTCAATCTTCAAATCTAAATCCACAAACATCAATTCTCATCACTCAACCCTCAACACTCAGTCCTCAATCTTCAATCCTCAATCCTCAATCCTCAATCGTCAATCCTCAATCCCCAATCCTCAATCCTCAATCTTCAATCCTCAGTACTCAATCTTCTATCTGCAATCCTCAATCCTCAATCCTCAATCCTCAATCCGCAATCCGCAATCCTCAATCCTCAATCCTCAATCCTCACTCATCAATCCTCAATCCTCATTCTTCAATCCTCAATCCTCAATCCTCAATCCTCAATCTGCAATCCTCAATACTCAATCCTCAATCCTCAATCCTCAATCCTCAATCCTCAATCCTCAATCTTCAATCCTCAATACTCAATCTTCAATCTTCAATCCTCAATCCTCAATCCTCAATCCTCAATCCGCAATCCTCAATCTTCAATCCTCAATACTCAATCTTCAATCCTCAATCCTCAATCGTGAAATCCACAATCATCAATATTCAACACACAACCCTCAAGCTTCAATCCTCAATACTCAAACATCAATCCTCAATTCTCAATACTCAATCGGCAGTCTTCAATCCTCAACACTCAATCTTCAATCCTCAATCCTCAATCTTCAATCCTCAACACCCAAACTTCAATCCTCAATCCCCAATCCTCAATCCTCAATCCTCATTCTTCAATCCTCAGTACCCAATCCTCAATCTTCAATCCTCAATCCTCAATCCTCAATTCTCAATCCTCAATCCGCAGTCCTCAGTCCTCAAACATCAATCCTCAATCGTCAGTCTTCACCCTCAATCCTCAATCCTCAATCCTCAATCCTCAATCTTCAATCTTGAATCCTCAACACACAATCCTCAATCCTCAATCCTCAGTCCTCAAATCTCTATTCTGAATCCTCAACCCTGAATCCACAATCTTCAGCCCACAGTCCTCAACAATCAGTTGTCAATCCTCAATCCTCAATAGGATATCCTCAATTCACAGTTTTCAATACTCAATACTCAATCTGCAATCTTCCAACCTCTATCCACAAACATCAATTTTCACCACTCAACCCTCAACACTCAGTCCTCAATGTTTAATCCTCAATCCTCAATTCTCAATCTTCGATCCTCAATACTGAATCTTCAATCCTAAATACTCAATCCTCAATCATCAATCCTCAATCCTTAATCCTCAATCTTCAATCCTCAGTCCCCAATCCTCAATCTTCAATCCTCAATCCGCAATCCTCATTCTCAATCCTCAATCCTCAATCTACAATCCTCAATACTCAATCTTCAATCCTCTATCCTGAATCCTCAATCCTCAATCCTCAATCCTCAATCAGCGATACTCAATCTTCAATAATCAGTCCTCTATCCTCAATCCTCAATCCCCAATACTCAACCATCGATCCTCAATTCTCAATACTCAATAGAATATCCTGAAATCTCAGGATTCAATGCTCAAACATCAATCCTCAACCCTCAGCCCTCATTCTCAAACCTCAACCCTCAATCCTCAGTCCTCAATCCTCAATCCCCAATCCTCAATCTACATTCCTCAAGCCTCAATCCTCAATCCTCAACCCTCAGTCCTCATCCTCAATTCTCAATTCTCAATCCTCAATCCTCAATCCTCAATCTTCAATCCTTAATAATCTATCTCCAATCCTAGATCCCCAATCCCCAATCCTCAATCCTTAATCCGCAATCTTCAATCCTCAATCCCCAGTCCTCAATCTTAAATCCTCAATCCTCAACACTCAATCCTCTATCCTCAATCTTCAATCATCATTACTCAATCTTCAATCCTCAATCCTCATCCTTCAATCCTCAATCCTCAATTCTCAATCCTCAATACTCAGTCCTCAATCGTCAATCCTCAATCCCCAATCCTCAATCTTCAATCCTCAATCCTCAATCCTCAATCCTCAATCCTCAATATTCAATCCTCAATACTCAATCTTCAATCCTCAATCCTCAATACTCAATCTGCAATCCTCAATACTCAATCCTCAATCCTCAATCGTCAATCCTCAAACCCCAATCCTCTATCATTAATACTCAATCCTCAATCCTCAATCCTCAATCCTCAATCCTCAATCTTCAATCCTCAGTACTCAATCTTCTATCTGCAATCCTCAATCCTCAATCCTCAATCCTCAATCTTCAATCCTCAATCCTCAATCCTCATCCTCAATCCTCAATCCTCAATCTACAATCCTCAATACTCAATCTTCAATCCTCAATCCTCAATCCTGAAATCCTCATTCCTCAATACTCAATCGTCAGTCTTCAATCCTCGACACTCAATCTTCAACCCTCAATCCCCAATACTCAATCCCCAATCATCATTCTTCAATCCTCAATACCCAATCCTCTATCTTCCATCCTCAATCCTCAATCCTCAATTCTCAATCCTCAATCCTCAGTCCTCAGTCCTCAAACAGCAATCCTCAACCCTCAGCCTTCATCCTCAATCCTCAATCTTCAATCCTCAATCCTCAATCCTCAATCTTCTATCTTCAATCCCCAATCCTCTATCATCAATCCTCAATTCTCAATCCTCAATCCTCAATCCTCAATCCTCAATCTTCAATCCTCAATACTCAATCTTCAATCTTCAATCCTCAATTCTCAATCCTCAATCCTCAATCCTCAATCCTCTATCTTCAATCCTCAACACTCAATCTTCAATCCTCAATCCCCAATCCTCAATCCCCAATCATCATTCTTCAATCCTCAATACCCAATCCTCAATCTTCCATCCTCAATCCTCAATCCTCAATTCTCAATCCTCAATCCTCAATCCTCAACCCTCAATCCTCAGTCCTCAAACCTCAATTCCGAAACCTCAATCCTGAATCCTCAATCTTCACCCCTCAGTCCGCAACAATCAATTGTCAATCCTCAATCCTCAATAGAATATCCTCAATTCACAGTTTTCAATACCCAATCCCCAACCTTCAATCTTCAAATCTAAATCCACAAACGTCAATTCTCATCACTCAACCCTCAACACTCAGTCCTCAATCTTCAATCCTCAATCCTCAATCCTCAATCGTCAATCCTCAATCCCCAATTCTCTATCATCAATCCTCAATCCTCAATCCTCAATCCTCAATCCTCAATCCTCAGCCTTCAATCCTCAATACTCAATCTTCAATCTTCAATCCTCAATCCTCAATCCTCAATCCTCAATCCGCAATCCTCAATCTTCAATACTCAATACTCAATCATCAATCCTCAATCCTCAATCCTGAAATCCTCAACCCTCAATATTCAACACACAACCCTCAACCTTCAATCCTCAATACTCAACCATCAATCCTCAATTCTCAATGCGCAATAGAATATCCTGAATTCTCTGTTTTCAATACTCAATACTCAACCTTCAATCTTCAAGTCTCCAACCACAAACATCAATTCTGATCACTCAACCCTCAACACTCAGTCCTCAATGTTTAATCCTCAATCCTCAATTCTCAATCTTCGATCCTCAATACTGAATCTTCAATCCTAAATACTCAATCCTCAATCATCAATCCTCAATCCTTAATCCTCAATCTTCAATCCTCAATCCCCAATCCTCAATCCCCAATCATCATTCTTCAATCCTCAATACCCAATCCTCAATCTTCCATCCTCAATCCTCAATCCTCAATTCTCAATCCTCAATCCTCAATCCTCAACCCTCAATCCTCAGTCCTCAAACCTCAATTCCGAATCCTCAATCCTGAATCCTCAATCTTCACCCCTCAGTCCGCAACAATCAATTGTCAATCCTCAATCCTCAATAGCATATCCTCAATTCACAGTTTTCAATACCCAATCCCCAACCTTCAATCTTCAAATCTAAATCCACAAACATCAATTCTCATCACTCAACCCTCAACACTCAGTCCTCAATCTTCAATCCTCAATCCTCAATCCTCAATCGTCAATCCTCAATCCCCAATCCTCAATCCTCAATCTTCAATCCTCAGTACTCAATCTTCTATCTGCAATCCTCAATCCTCAATCCTCAATCCTCAATCCGCAATCCGCAATCCTCAATCCTCAATCCTCAATCCTCACTCATCAATCCTCAATCCTCATTCTTCAATCCTCAATCCTCAATCCTCAATCCTCAATCTGCAATCCTCAATACTCAATCCTCAATCCTCAATCCTCAATCCTCAATCCTCAATCCTCAATCTTCAATCCTCAATACTCAATCTTCAATCTTCAATCCTCAATCCTCAATCCTCAATCCTCAATCCGCAATCCTCAATCTTCAATCCTCAATACTCAATCTTCAATCCTCAATCCTCAATCGTGAAATCCACAATCATCAATATTCAACACACAACCCTCAAGCTTCAATCCTCAATACTCAAACATCAATCCTCAATTCTCAATACTCAATCGGCAGTCTTCAATCCTCAACACTCAATCTTCAATCCTCAATCCTCAATCTTCAATCCTCAACACCCAAACTTCAATCCTCAATCCCCAATCCTCAATCCTCAATCCTCATTCTTCAATCCTCAGTACCCAATCCTCAATCTTCAATCCTCAATCCTCAATCCTCAATTCTCAATCCTCAATCCGCAGTCCTCAGTCCTCAAACATCAATCCTCAATCGTCAGTCTTCACCCTCAATCCTCAATCCTCAATCCTCAATCCTCAATCTTCAATCTTGAATCCTCAACACACAATCCTCAATCCTCAATCCTCAGTCCTCAAATCTCTATTCTGAATCCTCAACCCTGAATCCACAATCTTCAGCCCACAGTCCTCAACAATCAGTTGTCAATCCTCAATCCTCAATAGGATATCCTCAATTCACAGTTTTCAATACTCAATACTCAATCTGCAATCTTCCAACCTCTATCCACAAACATCAATTTTCACCACTCAACCCTCAACACTCAGTCCTCAATGTTTAATCCTCAATCCTCAATTCTCAATCTTCGATCCTCAATACTGAATCTTCAATCCTAAATACTCAATCCTCAATCATCAATCCTCAATCCTTAATCCTCAATCTTCAATCCTCAGTCCCCAATCCTCAATCTTCAATCCTCAATCCGCAATCCTCATTCTCAATCCTCAATCCTCAATCTACAATCCTCAATACTCAATCTTCAATCCTCTATCCTGAATCCTCAATCCTCAATCCTCAATCCTCAATCAGCGATACTCAATCTTCAATAATCAGTCCTCTATCCTCAATCCTCAATCCCCAATACTCAACCATCGATCCTCAATTCTCAATACTCAATAGAATATCCTGAAATCTCAGGATTCAATGCTCAAACATCAATCCTCAACCCTCAGCCCTCATTCTCAAACCTCAACCCTCAATCCTCAGTCCTCAATCCTCAATCCCCAATCCTCAATCTACATTCCTCAAGCCTCAATCCTCAATCCTCAACCCTCAGTCCTCATCCTCAATTCTCAATTCTCAATCCTCAATCCTCAATCCTCAATCTTCAATCCTTAATAATCTATCTCCAATCCTAGATCCCCAATCCCCAATCCTCAATCCTTAATCCGCAATCTTCAATCCTCAATCCCCAGTCCTCAATCTTAAATCCTCAATCCTCAACACTCAATCCTCTATCCTCAATCTTCAATCATCATTACTCAATCTTCAATCCTCAATCCTCATCCTTCAATCCTCAATCCTCAATTCTCAATCCTCAATACTCAGTCCTCAATCGTCAATCCTCAATCCCCAATCCTCAATCTTCAATCCTCAATCCTCAATCCTCAATCCTCAATCCTCAATATTCAATCCTCAATACTCAATCTTCAATCCTCAATCCTCAATACTCAATCTGCAATCCTCAATACTCAATCCTCAATCCTCAATCGTCAATCCTCAAACCCCAATCCTCTATCATTAATACTCAATCCTCAATCCTCAATCCTCAATCCTCAATCCTCAATCTTCAATCCTCAGTACTCAATCTTCTATCTGCAATCCTCAATCCTCAATCCTCAATCCTCAATCTTCAATCCTCAATCCTCAATCCTCATCCTCAATCCTCAATCCTCAATCTACAATCCTCAATACTCAATCTTCAATCCTCAATCCTCAATCCTGAAATCCTCAATCCTCTATCTTCAATCCTCAACACTCAATCTTCAATCCTCAATCCCCAATCCTCAATCCCCAATCATCATTCTTCAATCCTCAATACCCAATCCTCAATCTTCCATCCTCAATCCTCAATCCTCAATTCTCAATCCTCAATCCTCAATCCTCAACCCTCAATCCTCAGTCCTCAAACCTCAATTCCGAAACCTCAATCCTGAATCCTCAATCTTCACCCCTCAGTCCGCAACAATCAATTGTCAATCCTCAATCCTCAATAGAATATCCTCAATTCACAGTTTTCAATACCCAATCCCCAACCTTCAATCTTCAAATCTAAATCCACAAACGTCAATTCTCATCACTCAACCCTCAACACTCAGTCCTCAATCTTCAATCCTCAATCCTCAATCCTCAATCGTCAATCCTCAATCCCCAATTCTCTATCATCAATCCTCAATCCTCAATCCTCAATCCTCAATCCTCAATCCTCAGCCTTCAATCCTCAATACTCAATCTTCAATCTTCAATCCTCAATCCTCAATCCTCAATCCTCAATCCGCAATCCTCAATCTTCAATACTCAATACTCAATCATCAATCCTCAATCCTCAATCCTGAAATCCTCAACCCTCAATATTCAACACACAACCCTCAACCTTCAATCCTCAATACTCAACCATCAATCCTCAATTCTCAATGCGCAATAGAATATCCTGAATTCTCTGTTTTCAATACTCAATACTCAACCTTCAATCTTCAAGTCTCCAACCACAAACATCAATTCTGATCACTCAACCCTCAACACTCAGTCATCAATCTTCAACCCGCAGTCCTCAATACTCAATCCTCAGTCCTCAGTCCTCAATCTTCAATACTCAATCCTCAATCCTATAATCCTCAATCCTCAATATTCAACACACAACCCTCAAACATCAATCCTCAATACTCAACCATCAATCCTCAATTCTCAATACTCAATAGAATATCCTGAATTCTCAGTTTTCAATACTCAATCCTCAATCTTCAATCTTCAAGTCTCCATCCACAAACATCTATTCTCATCACTCAGCCCTCAACAATCAGTCCTCAATCTTCAATCCTCAAACCTCAATCCTCAATCTTCAATCCTCAATACTCAATCTTCAATCCTCAATCCTCAATCCTCAATCCTCAATCCTCAGTCCTCACTCATCAATCCTCAATCCTTAATCCTCAATCCTCATTCTTCAATCCTCAATCCTCAATCCTCAATCTGCAATCCTCAATACTCAATCCTCAATCCTGAATCGTCAATCCTCAAACGCCAATCCTCTATCATCAATACTCAACCCTCAATCCTCAATCCTCAATCCTCAATCCTCAATCTTCAATCCTCAGTACTCAATCTTCTATATGCAATCCTCAATCCTCAATCCTCAATCCTCAATCCGCAATCCGCAATCCTCAATCCTCAATCCTCAATACTCACTCATCAATCCTCAATCCTCATTCTTCAATCCTCAATCCTCAATCCTCAATCCTCAATCTGCAATCCTCAATACTCAATCCTCAATCCTCGATTCTCAATCCTCAATCCTCAATCCTCAATCCGCACTCATCAATCCTCAATCCTCATTCTTCAATCCTCAATCCTCAATCCCCAATCCTCAATCTTCAATCCTCAATCCTCAATCCTCAATCCTCAATCCTCATTCTTCAATCCTCAATACTCAATCTTCAATCCTCAATCCTCAATCCTCAATCCTCAATCCTCAATCCTCAATCGTCAATAATCAACACACAGCCCTCAACCATCAATCCTCAATACTCAAACATCAATACTCAATTCTCAATACTCAATAGAATATCCTGAATTCTCATGTTTCAATACTCAATCCACAATATTCAATAACAAATCTCTATCCTCAAACATCAATTCTCAACACTCAATCCTCAACACTCAGTCCTCTCTCTTCAATCTTCCATCATCAATCCTCTATACTCAAGCGTCAAACCACAATCCTCAATCCTCAACCCTCAATCCTCAGTCCTCAAACCTCAATTCCGAATCCTCAATCCTGAATCCTCAATCTTCACCACTCAGTCCGCAACAATCAATTGGCAATCCTCAATCCTCAATAGAATATCCTCATTTCACAGTTTTCAATACTCATTCCCCAACCTTCAATCTTCAAATCTCAATCCACAAACATCAATTCTCATCACTCAACCCTCAACACTCAGTCCTCAATCTTCAATCCTCAATCCTCAATACTCAATCGTCAATCCTCAATCCTCAATCCTCAATCCTCAATCCTCAGTACTCAAACCTCAATCCTCAATCCTCAATCCTCAATCTTCAATCCTCAATACTCAATCTTCAATCCTCAATCCTGAATCCTCAATCCTCAATCCTCAATCCGCAGTCCTCAGTCCTGAAACATCAATCCTCAACCGTCAGTCTTCACCCTCAATCCTCAATCCTCAATCCTCAATCCTCAATCCTCAATCCTCAATCCTCAATCTTCAATCTTGAATCCTCAATACACAATCTTCAATCCTCAAATCTCAATTCTGAATCCTCAATCCTGAATCCACAATCTTCAGCCCACAGTCCTCAACAATCTGTTGTCAATCCTCAATCCTCAATAGGATATCCTCAATTCACAGTTTTCAATACTCAATACTCAATCTGCAATCTTCCAACCTCTATCCACAAACATCAATTTTCATCACTCAACCCTCAACACTCAGTCCTCAATGTTCAATCCTCAATCCTCAATTCTCAATCTTCGATCCTCAATACTGAATCTTCAATCCTCAATACTCAATCGTCAATCATCAATCCTCAATCCTTAATCCTCAATCTTCAATCCTCAGTCCCCAATCCTCAATCTTCAATCCTCAATCCTCAATCCTCATCCTCAATCCTCAATCCTCAATCTACAATCCTCAAAACTCAATCTTCAATCCTCAATCCTGAATCCTCAATCCTCAATCCTCAATCCTCAATCAGCGATACTCAATCTTCAATAATCAGTCCTCTATCCTCAATCCTCAATCCCCAATACTCAACCATCGATCCTCAATTCTCAATACTCAATAGAATATCCTGAAATCTCAGGATTCAATGCTCAAACATCAATCCTCAACCCTCAGCCCTCATTCTCAAACCTCAACCCTCAATCCTCAGTCCTCAATCCTCAATCCCCAATCCTCAATCTACAATCCTCAAGCCTCAATCCTCAATCCTCAACCCTCAGTCCTCATCCTCAATTCTCAATTCTCAATCCTCAATCCTCAATCCTCAATCTTCAATTCTTAATAATCTATCTCCAATCCTAGATCCCCAATCCCCAATCCTCAATCCTTAATCCGCAATCTTCAATCCTCAATCCCCAGTCCTCAATCTTAAATCCTCAATCCTCAACACTCAATCCTCTATCCTCAATCTTCAATCATCATTACTCAATCTTCAATCCTCAATCCTCATCCTTCAATCCTCAATCCTCAATTCTCAATCCTCAATACTCAGTCCTCAATCGTCAATCCTCAATCCCCAATCCTCAATCTTCAATCCTCAATCCTCAATCCTCAATCCTCAATCCTCAATATTCAATCCTCAATACTCAATCTTCAATCCTCAATCTTCAATACTCAATCTGCAATCCTCAATACTCAATCCTCAATCCTCAATCGTCAATCCTCAAACCCCAATCCTCTATCATTAATACTCAATCCTCAATCCTCAATCCTCAATCCTCAATCCTCAATCTTCAATCCTCAGTACTCAATCTTCTATCTGCAATCCTCAATCCTCAATCCTCAATCCTCAATCTTCAATCCTCAATCCTCAATCCTCATCCTCAATCCTCAATCCTCAATCTACAATCCTCAATACTCAATCTTCAATCCTCAATCCTCAATCCTGAAATCCTCATTCCTCAATACTCAATCGTCAGTCTTCAATCCTCAACACTCAATCTTCAACCCTCAATCCCCAATCCTCAATCCCCAATCATCATTCTTCAATCCTCAATACCCAATCCTCTATCTTCCATCCTCAATCCTCAATCCTCAATTCTCAATCCTCAATCCTCAGTCCTCAGTCCTCAAACAGCAATCCTCAACCCTCAGCCTTCATCCTCAATCCTCAATCTTCAATCCTCAATCCTCAATCCTCAATCTTCTATCTTCAATCCCCAATCCTCTATCATCAATCCTCAATTCTCAATCCTCAATACTCAATCCTCAATCCTCAATCTTCAATCCTCAATACTCAATCTTCAATCTTCAATCCTCAATTCTCAATCCTCAATCCTCAATCCTCAATCCTCTATCTTCAATCCTCAACACTCAATCTTCAATCCTCAATCCCCAACCCTCAATCCCCAATCATCATTCTTCAATCCTCAATACCCAATCCTCAATCTTCCATCCTCAATCCTCAATCCTCAATTCTCAATCCTCAATCCTCAATCCTCAACCCTCAATCCTCAGTCCTCAAACCTCAATTCCGAATCCTCAATCCTGAATCCTCAATCTTCACCCCTCAGTGCGCAACAATCAATTGTCAATCCTCAATCCTCAATAGAATATCCTCAATTCACAGTTTTCAATACCCAATCCCCAACCTTCAATCTTCAAATCTAAATCCACAAACGTCAATTCTCATCACTCAACCCTCAACACTCAGTCCTCAATCTTCAATCCTCAATCCTCAATCCTCAATCGTCAATCCTCAATCCCCAATTCTCTATCATCAATCCTCAATCCTCAATCCTCAACCCTCAATCCTCAATCCTCAGCCTTCAATCCTCAATACTCAATCTTCAATCTTCAATCCTCAATCCTCAATCCTCAATCCTCAATCCGCAATCCTCAATCTTCAATACTCAATACTCAATCATCAATCCTCAATCCTCAATCCTGAAATCCTCAACCCTTAATATTCAACACACAACCCTCAACCTTCAATCCTCAATACTCAACCATCAATCCTCAATTCTCAATGCTCAATAGAATATCCTGAATTCTCTGTTTTCAATACTCAATACTCAACCTTCAATCTTCAAGTCTCCAACCACAAACATCAATCCTGATCACTCAACCCTCAACACTCAGTCCTCAATCTTCAACCCGCAGTCCTCAATACTCAATCCTCAGTCCTCAGTCCTCAATCTTCAATACTCAATCCTCAATCCTATAATCCTCAATCCTCAATATTCAACACACAACCCTCAAACATCAATCCTCAATACTCAACCATCAATCCTCAATTCTCAATACTCAATAGAATATCCTGAATTCTCAGTTTTCAATACTCAATCCTCAATCTTCAATCTTCAAGTCTCCATCCACAAACATCTATTCTCATCACTCAGCCCTCAACAATCAGTCCTCAATCTTCAATCCTCAAACCTCAATCCTCAATCTTCAATCCTCAATACTCAATCTTCAATCCTCAATCCTCAATCCTCAATCCTCAATCCTCAGTCCTCACTCATCAATCCTCAATCCTCAATCCTCAATCCTCATTCTTCAATCCTCAGTCCTCAATCCTCAATCTGCAATCCTCAATACTCAGTCCTCAATCCTGAATCGTCAATCCTCAAACGCCAATCCTCTATCATCAATACTCAACCCTCAATCCTCAATCCTCAATCCTCAATCCTCCATCTTCAATCCTCAGTACTCAATCTTCTATCTGCAATCCTCAATCCTCAATCCTCAATCCTCAATCCGCAATCCGCAATCCTCAATCCTCAATCCTCAATCCTCACTCATCTTTCCTCAATCCTCATTCTTCAATCCTCAATCCTCAATCCTCAATCCTCAATCTGCAATCCTCAATACACAATCCTCAATCCTCGATTCTCAATCCTCAATCCTCAATCCTCAATCCGCACTCATCAATCCTCAATCCTCATTCTTCAATCCTCAATCCTCAATCCCCAATCCTCAATCTTCAATCCTCAATCCTCAATCCTCAATCCTCAATCCTCATTCTTCAATCCTCAATACTCAATCTTCAATCCTCAATCCTCAATCCTCAATCCTCAATCCTCAATCCTCAATCGTCAATAATCAACACACAGCCCTCAACCATCAATCCTCAATACTCAACCATCAATACTCAATTCTCAATACTCAATAGAATATCCTGAATTCTCATGTTTCAATACTCAATCCACAATATTCAATAACAAATCTCTATCCTCAAATATCAATTCTCAACACTCAATCCTCAACACTCAGTCCTCTCTCTTCAATCTTCCATCATCAATCCTCTATACTCAAGCGTCAAACCACAATCCTCAATCCTCAACCCTCAATCCTCAGTCCTCAAAAATCAATTCCGAATCCTCAATCCTGAATCCTCAATCTTCACCACTCAGTCCGCAACAATCAATTGGCAATCCTCAATCCTCAATAGAATATCCTCATTTCACAGTTTTCAATACTCATTCCCCAACCTTCAATCTTCAAATCTCAATCCACAAACATCAATTCTCATCACTCAACCCTCAACACTCAGTCCTCAATCTTCAATCCTCAATCCTCAATACTCAATCGTCAATCCCCAATCCTCAATCCTCAATCCTCATTCTTCAGTACTCAAACCTCAATCCTCAATCCTCAATCCTCAATCTTCAATCCTCAATACTCAATCTTCAATCCTCAATCCTGAATCCTCAATCCTCAATCCTCAATCCGCAGTCCTCAGTCCTGAAACATCAATCCTCAACCGTCAGTCTTCACCCTCAATCCTCAATCCTCAACCCTCAGCCCTCATTCTCAATCCTCAATCCTCAATCCTCAATCTTCTATCTTCAATCCCCAATCCTCTATCATCAATCCTCAATTCTCAATCCTCAATCCTCAATCCTCAATCCTCAATCTTCAATCCTCAATACTCAATCTTCAATCTTCAATCCTCAATTCTCAATCCTCAATCCTCAATCCTCAATCCTCTATCTTCGATCCTCAACACTCAATCTTCAATCCTCAATCCCCAATCCTCAATCCCCAATCATCATTCTTCAATCCTCAATACCCAATCCTCAATCTTCCATCCTCAATCCTCAATCCTCAATTCTCAATCCTCAATCCTCAATCCTCAACCCTCAATCCTCAGTCCTCAAACCTCAATTCCGAATCCTCAATCCTGAATCCTCAATCTTCACCCCTCAGTCCGCAACAATCAATTGTCAATCCTCAATCCTCAATAGAATATCCTCAATTCACAGTTTTCAATACCCAATCCCCACCTTCAATCTTCAAATCTAAATCCACAAACATCAATTCTCATCACTCAAACCTCAACACTCAGTCCTCAATCTTCAATCCTCAATCCTCAATCCTCAATCCTCAATCGTCAATCCTCAATCCCCAATTCTCTATCATCAATCCTCAATCCTCAATCCTCAATCCTCAATCCTCAATCCTCAGCCTTCAATCCTCAATACTCAATCTTCAATCTTCAATCCTCAATCCTCAATCCTCAATCCTCAATCCGCTATCCTCAATCTTCAATACTCAATACTCAATCATCAATCCTCAATCCTCAATCCTGAAATCCTCAACCCTCAATATTCAACACACAACCCTCAACCTTCAATCCTCAATACTCAACCATCAATCCTCAATTCTCAATGCTCAATAGAATATCCTGAATTCTCTGTTTTCAATACTCAATACTCAACCTTCAATCATCAAGTCTCCAACCACAAACATCAATTCTGATCACTCAACCCTCAACACTCAGTCCTCAATCTTCAACCCGCAGTCCTCAATACTCAATCCTCAGTCCTCAGTCCTCAATCTTCAATACTCAATCCTCAATCCTATAATCCTCAATCCTCAATATTCAACACACAACCCTCAAACATCAATCCTCAATACTCAACCATCAATCCTCAATTCTCATTACTCAATAGAATATCCTGAATTCTCAGTTTTCAATACTCAATCCTCAATCTTCAATCTTCAAGTCTCCATCAACAAACATCTATTCTCATCACTCAGCCCTCAACAATCAGTCCTCAATCTTCAATCCTCAAACCTCAATCCTCAAACTTCAATCCTCAATACTCAATCTTCAATCCTCAATCCTCAATCCTCAATCCTCAATCCTCATTCTTCAATCCTCAATCCTCAATCCTCAATCTGCAATCCTCAATACTCAATCCTCAATCCTGAATCGTCAATCCTCAAACCCCAATCCTCTATCATCAATACTCAACCCTCAATCCTCAATCCTCAAACCTCAATCCTCAATCTTCAATCCTCAGTACTCAATCTTCTATCTGCAATCCTCAATCCTCAATCCTCAATCCTCAATCCGCAATCCGCAATCCTCAATCCTCAATCCTCAATCCTCACTCATCAATCCTCAATCCTCATTCTTCAATCCTCAATCCTCAATCCTCAATCCTCAATCTGCAATCCTCAATACTCAATCCTCAATCCTCGATTCTCAATCCTCAATCCTCAATCCTCAATCCGCACTCATCAATCCTCAATCCTCATTCTTCAATCCTCAATCCTCAATCCCCAATCTTCTATCTTCAATCCCCAATCCTCTATCATCAATCCTCAATCCTCAATCCTCAATCCTCAATCCTCAATCCTCAATCTTCAATCCTCAATACTCAATCTTCAATCTTCAATCCTCAATCCTCAATCCTCAATCCTCAATCCGCAATCCTCAATCTTCAATCCTCAATACTCAATCTTCAATCCTCAATCCTCAATCGTGAAATCCACAATCATCAATATTCAACACACAACCCTCAAACTTCAATCCTCAATACTCAACCATCAATCCTCAATTCTCAATACTCAATCGGCAGTCTTCAATCCTCAACACTCAATCTTCAATCCTCAATCCTCAATCTTCAATCCTCAACACCCAAACTTCAATCCTCAATCCCCAATCCTCAATCCTCAATTCTCATTCTTCAATCCTCAGTACCCAATCCTCAATCTTCAATCCTCAATCCTCAATCCTCAATTCTCAATCCTCAATCCGCAGTCCTCAGTCCTCAAACATCAATCCTCAATCGTCAGTCTTCACCCTCAATCCTCAATCCTCAATCCTCAATCCTCAATCTTCAATCTTGAATCCTCAATACACAATCCTCAATCCTCAATCCTCAGTCCTCAAATCTCTATTCTGAATCCTCAACCCTGAATCCACAATCTTCAGCCCACAGTCCTCAACAATCAGTTGTCAATCCTCAATCCTCAATAGGATATCCTCAATTCACAGTTTTCAATACTCAATACTCAATCTGCAATCTTCCAACCTCTATCCACAAACATCAATTTTCACCACTCAACCCTCAACACTCAGTCCTCAATGTTTAATCCTCAATCCTCAATTCTCAATCTTCGATCCTCAATACTGAATCTTCAATCCTAAATACTCAATCCTCAATCATCAATCCTCAATCCTTAATCCTCAATCTTCAATCCTCAGTCCCCAATCCTCAATCTTCAATCCTCAATCCGCAATCCTCATTCTCAATCCTCAATCCTCAATCTACAATCCTCAATACTCAATCTTCAATCCTCAATCCTGAATCCTCAATCCTCAATCCTCAATCCTCAATCAGCGATACTCAATCTTCAATAATCAGTCCTCTATCCTCAATCCTCAATCCCCAATACTCAACCATCGATCCTCAATTCTCAATACTCAATAGAATATCCTGAAATCTCAGGATTCAATGCTCAAACATCAATCCTCAACCCTCAGCCCTCATTCTCAAACCTCAACCCTCAATCCTCAGTCCTCAATCCTCAATCCCCAATCCTCAATCTACAATCCTCAAGCCTCAATCCTCAATCCTCAATCCTCAGTCTTCAGTCCTCGATACTCAATCTTCAATCCTCAATCCTCAATCCTTAATCCTCAATCCTCAATACTCAATCCTCAAAGTTCAAAACACAACCCACAACCATCAATCCTCAATACTCAACCGTCAATCCTCAATTCTCAATACTCAATAGAGTATCCTGAATTCTCATGTTTCAATACTCAATCCACAATACTCAATAATCAAATCTCAATCGTCAAACATCAATTCTCAACACTCAATCCTCAACACTCAGTCCTCAATGTTTAATCCTCAATCCTCAATTCTCAATCTTCGATCCTCAATACTGAATCTTCAATCCTAAATACTGAATCCTCAATCATCAATCCTCAATCCTTAATCCTCAATCTTCAATCCTCAGTCCCCAATCCTCAATCCTCAATCCTCAATCTGCAATCCTCAATACACAATCCTCAATCCTCGATTCTCAATCCTCAATCCTCAATCCTCAATCCGCACTCATCAATCCTCAATCCTCATTCTTCAATCCTCAATCCTCAATCCCCAATCCTCAATCTTCAATCCTCAATCCTCAATCCTCAATCCTCAATCCTCATTCTTCAATCCTCAATACTCAATCTTCAATCCTCAATCCTCAATCCTCAATCCTCAATCCTCAATCCTCAATCGTCAATAATCAACACACAGCCCTCAACCATCAATCCTCAATACTCAACCATCAATACTCAATTCTCAATACTCAATAGAATATCCTGAATTCTCATGTTTCAATACACAATCCACAATATTCTATAACAAATCTCTATCCTCAAATATCAATTCTCAACACTCAATCCTCAACACTCAGTCCTCTCTCTTCAATCTTCCATCATCAATCCTCTATACTCAAGCGTCAAACCACAATCCTCAATCCTCAACCCTCAATCCTCAGTCCTCAAACCTCAATTCCGAATCCTCAATCCTGAATCCTCAATCTTCACCACTCAGTCCGCAACAATCAATTGGCAATCCTCAATCCTCAATAGAATATCCTCATTTCACAGTTTTCAATACTCATTCCCCAACCTTCAATCTTCAAATCTCAATCCACAAACATCAATTCTCATCACTCAACCCTCAACACTCAGTCCTCAATCTTCAATCCTCAATCCTCAATACTCAATCGTCAATCCTCAATCCTCAATCCTCAATCCTCAATCCTCAGTACTCAAACCTCAATCCTCAATCCTCAATCCTCAATCTTCAATCCTCAATACTCAATCTTCAATCCTCAATCCTGAATCCTCAATCTTCAATCCTCAATCCGCAGTCCTCAGTCCTGAAACATCAATCCTCAACCGTCAGTCTTCACCCTCAATCCTCAATCCTCAACCCTCAGCCCTCATTCTCAATCCTCAATCCTCAATCCTCAATCTTCTATCTTCAATCCCCAATCCTCTATCATCAATCCTCAATTCTCAATCCTCAATCCTCAATCCTCAATCCTCAATCTTCAATCCTCAATACTCAATCTTCAATCTTCAATCCTCAATTCTCAATCCTCAAAACTCAATCCTCAATCCTCTATCTTCAATCCTCAACACTCAATCTTCAATCCTCAATCCCCAATCCTCAATCCCCAATCATCATTCTTCAATCCTCAATACCCAATCCTCAATCTTCCATACTCATTCCTCAATCCTCAATTCTCAATCCTCAATCCTCAATCCTCAACCCTCAATCCTCAGTCCTCAAACCTCAATTCCGAATCCTCAATCCTGAATCCTCAATCTTCACCCCTCAGTCCGCAACAATCAATTGTCAATCCTCAATCCTCAATAGAATATCCTCAATTCACAGTTTTCAATACCCAATCCCCAACCTTCAATCTTCAAATCTAAATCCACAAACATCAATTCTCATCACTCAACCCTCAACACACAGTCCTCAATCTTCAATCCTCAATCCTCAATCCTCAATCGTCAATCCTCAATCCCCAATTCTCTATCATCAATCCTCAATCCTCAATCCTCAATCCTCAATTGTCAATCCTCAGCCTTCAATCCTCAATACTCAATCTTCAATCTTCAATCCTCAATCCTCAATCCTCAATCCTCAATCCGCTATCCTCAATCTTCAATACTCAATACTCAATCATCAATCCTCAATCCTCAATCCTGAAATCCTCAACCGTCAATATTCAACACACAACCCTCAACCTTCAATCCTCAATACTCAACCATCAATCCTCAATTCTCAATGCTCAATAGAATATCCTGAATTCTCTGTTTTCAATACTCAATACTCAACCTTCAATCATCAAGTCTCCAACCACAAACATCAATTCTGATCACTCAACCCTCAACACTCAGTCCTCAATCTTCAACCCGCAGTCCTCAATACTCAATCCTCAGTCCTCAGTCCTCAATCTTCAATACTCAATCCTCAATCCTATAATCCTCAATCCTCAATATTCAACACACAACCCTCAAACATCAATCCTCAATACTCAACCATCAATCCTCAATTCTCAATACTCAATAGAATATCCTGAATTCTCAGTCTTCAATACTCAAACCTCAATCTTCAATCTTCAAGTCTCCATCCACAAACATCTATTCTCGTCACTCAGCCCTCAACAATCAGTCCTCAATCTTCAATCCTCAAACCTCAATCCTCAATCTTCAATCCTCAATACTCAATCTTCAATCCTCAATCCTCAATCCTCAATCCTCAATCCTCATTCTTCAATCCTCAATCCTCAATCCTCAATCTGCAATCCTCAATACTCAATCCTCAATCCTGAATCGTCAATCCTCAAACCCCAATCCTCTATCATCAATACTCAACCCTCAATCCTCAATCCTCAATCCTCAATCCTCAATCTTCAATCCTCAGTACTCAATCTTCTATCTGCAATCCTCAATCCTCAATCCTCAATCCTCAATCCGCAATCCGCAATCCTCAATCCTCAATCCTCAATCCTCACTCATCAATCCTCAATCCTCATTCTTCAATCCTCAATCCTCAATCCTCAATCCTCAATCTGCAATCCTCAATACTCAATCCTCAATCCTCGATTCTCAATCCTCAATCCTCAATCCTCAATCCGCACTCATCAATCCTCAATCCTCATTCTTCAATCCTCAATCCTCAATCCCCAATCTTCTATCTTCAATCCCCAATCCTCTATCATCAATCCTCAATCCTCAATCCTCAATCCTCAATCCTCAATCCTCAATCTTCAATCCTCAATACTCAATCTTCAATCTTCAATCCTCAATCCTCAATCCTCAATCCTCAATCCGCAATCCTCAATCTTCAATCCTCAATACTCAATCTTCAATCCTCAATCCTCAATCGTGAAATCCACAATCATCAATATTCAACACACAACCCTCAAACTTCAATCCTCAATACTCAACCATCAATCCTCAATTCTCAATACTCAATCGGCAGTCTTCAATCCTCAACACTCAATCTTCAATCCTCAATCCTCAATCTTCAATCCTCAACACCCAAACTTCAATCCTCAATCCCCAATCCTCAATCCTCAATCCTCATTCTTCAATCCTCAGTACCCAATCCTCAATCTTCAATCCTCAATCCTCAATCCTCAATTCTCAATCCTCAATCCGCAGTCCTCAGTCCTCAAACATCAATCCTCAATCGTCAGTCTTCACCCTCAATCCTCATTCCTCAATCCTCAATCCTCAATCTTCAATCTTGAATCCTCAATACACAATCCTCAATCCTCAATCCTCTGTCCTCAAATCTCTATTCTGAATCCTCAACCCTGAATCCACAATCTTCAGCCCACAGTCCTCAACAATCAGTTGTCAATCCTCAATCCTCAATAGGATATCCTCAATTCACAGTTTTCAATACTCAATACTCAATCTGCAATCTTCCAACCTCTATCCACAAACATCAATTTTCACCACTCAACCCTCAACACTCAGTCCTCAATGTTTAATCCTCAATCCTCAATTCTCAATCTTCGGTCCTCAATACTGAATCTTCAATCCTAAATACTCAATCATCAATCATCAATCCTCAATCCTTAATCCTCAATCTTCAATCCTCAGTCCCCAATCCTCAATCTTCAATCCTCAATCCGCAATCCTCATTCTCAATCCTCAATCCTCAATCTACAATCCTCAATACTCAATCTTCAATCCTCAACCCTGAATCCTCAATCCTCAATCCTCAATCCTCAATCAGCGATACACAATCTTCAATAATCAGTCCTCTATCCTCAATCCTCAATCCCCAATACTCAACCATCGATCCTCAATTCTCAATACTCAATAGAATATCCTGAAATCTCAGGATTCAATGCTCAAACATCAATCCTCAACCCTCAGCCCTCATTCTCAAACCTCAACCCTCAATCCTCAGTCCTCAATCCTCAATCCCCAATCCTCAATCTACAATCCTCAAGCCTCAATCCTCAATCCTCAATCCTCAATCTTCAGTCCTCGATACTCAATCTTCAATCCTCAATCCTCAATCCTTAATCCTCAATCCTCAATACTCAATCCTCAAAGTTCAAAACACAACCCACAACCATCAATCCTCAATACTCAACCGTCAATCCTCAATTCTCAATACTCAATAGAGTATCCTGAATTCTCATGTTTCAATACTCAATCCACAATACTCAATAATCAAATCTCAATCGTCAAACATCAATTCTCAACACTCAATCCTCAACACTCAGTCCTCTCTCTTCAATCTTCCATCCTCAATCCTCTATCCTCAAGCGTCAATCCTCAATCCTCAATCCTCAACCCTCAATCCTCAGTCCTCAAACCTCAATTCCGAATCCTCAATCCTGAATCCTCAATCTCCATCCCTCAGTCCGCAAACATCAATTGTCAATCCTCAATCATCAATAGCATATCCACAATTCACAGTTTTCAATACTCAATCCCCAATCTTCAATCTTCAAATCTCAATCCACAAACATCAATTCTCATCACTCAACCCTCAACACTCAGTCCTCAATCTTCAAACCTCAATCCTCTAACCTCAATCGTCAATCCTCAATCCCCAATCCTCTATCATCAATCCTCTATTCTCAATCCTCAATCCTCAATCCTCAATGCTCAATCTTCAATCCTCAATACCTAATCTTCAATCCTCAATCCTGAATCCTCAATCCTCAATCCTCAATCCGCAGTCCTCAGTCCTGAAACATCAATCCTCAACCGTCAGTCTTCACCATTAATCCTCAATCCTCAATCCTCAATCCTCAATCCTCAATCCTCAATCCTCAATCTTCAATCTTGAATCCTCAATACACAATCTTCAATCCTCAATCCGCAGTCCTCAAATCTCAATTCTGAATCCTCAATCCTGAATCCACAATCTTCAGCCCACAGTCCTCAACAATCTGTTGTCAATCCTCAATCCTCAATAGGATATCCTCAATTCACAGTTTTCAATACTCAATACTCAATCTGCAATCTTCCAACCTCTATCCACAAACATCAATTTTCATCACTCAACCCTCAACACTCAGTCCTCAATGTTCAACCCTCAATCCTCAATTCTCAATCTTCGATCCTCAATAGTGAATCTTCAATCCTCAATACTCAATCCTCAATCATCAATCCTCAATCCTTAATCCTCAATCTTCAATCCTCAGTCCCCAATCCTCAATCTTCAATCCTCAATCCTCAATCCTCATCCTCAATCCTCAATCCTCAATCTACAATCCTCAATACTCAATCTTCAATCCTCAATCCTCAATCCTGAAATCCTCATTCCTCAATACTCAATCGTCAGTCTTCAATCCTCAACACTCAATCTTCAACCCTCAATCCCCAATCCTCAATCCCCAATCATCATTCTTCAATCCTCAATACCCAATCCTCTATCTTCCATCCTCAATCCTCAATCCTCAATTCTCAATCCTCAATCCTCAGTCCTCAGTCCTCAAACAGCAATCCTCAACCCTCAGCCTTCATCCTCAATCCTCAATCTTCAATCCTCAATCCTCAATCCTCAATCTTCTATCTTCAATCCGCAATCCTCTATCATCAATCCTCAATTCTCAATCCTCAATACTCAATCCTCAATCCGCAATCTTCAATCCTCAATAATCAATCTTCAATCTTCAATCCTCAATTCTCAATCCTCAATCCTCAATCCTCAATCCTCTATCTTCAATCCTCAACACTCAATCTTCAATCCTCAATCCCCAATCCTCAATCCCCAATCATCATTCTTCAATCCTCAATACCCAATCCTCAATCTTCCATCCTCAATCCTCAATCCTCAATTCTCAATCCTCAATCCTCAATCCTCAACCCTCAATCCTCAGTCCTCAAACCTCAATTCCGAATCCTCAATCCTGAATCCTCAATCTTCACCCCTCAGTCCGCAACAATCAATTGTCAATCCTCAATCCTCAATAGAATATCCTCAATTCACAGTTTTCAATACCCAATCCCCAACCTTCAATCTTCAAATCTAAATCCACAAACGTCAATTCTCATCACTCAACCCTCAACACTCAGTCCTCAATCTTCAATCATCAATCCTCAATCCTCAATCGTCAATCCTCAATCCCCAATTCTCTATCATCAATCCTCAATCCTCAATCCTCAATCCTCAATCCTCAATCCTCAGCCTTCAATCCTCAATACTCAATCTTCTATCTTCAATTCTCAATCCTCAATCCTCAATCCTCAATCCGCAATCCTCAATCTTCAATACTCAATACTCAATCATCAATCCTCAATCCTCAATCCTGAAATCCTCAACCCTCAATATTCAACACACAACCCTCAACCTTCAATCCTCAATACTCAACCATCAATCCTCAATTCTCAATGCTCAATATAATATCCTGAATTCTCTGTTTTCAATACTCAATACTCAACCTTCAATCTTCAAGTCTCCAACCACAAACATCAATTCTGATCACTCAACCCTCAACACTCAGTCCTCAATCTTCAACCCGCAGTCCTCAATACTCAATCCTCAGTCCTCAGTCCTCAATCTTCAATACTCAATCCTCAATCCTATAATCCTCAATCCTCAATATTCAACACACAACCCTCAAACATCAATCCTCAATACTCAACCATCAATCCTCAATTCTCAATACTCAATAGAATATCCTGAATTCTCAGTTTTCAATACTCAATCCTCAATCTTCAATCTTCAAGTCTCCATCCACAAACATCTATTCTCATCACTCAGCCCTCAACAATCAGTCCTCAATCTTCAATCCTCAAACCTCAATCCTCAATCTTCAATCCTCAATACTCAATCTTCAATCCTCAATCCTCAATCCTCAATCCTCAATCCTCATTCTTCAATCCTCAATCCTCAATCCTCAATCTGCAATCCTCAATACTCAATCCTCAATCCTGAATCGTCAATCCTCAAACCCCAATCCTCTATCATCAATACTCAACCCTCAATCCTCAATCCTCAAACCTCAATCCTCAATCTTCAATCCTCAGTACTCAATCTTCTATCTGCAATCCTCAATCCTCAATCCTCAATCCTCAATCCGCAATCCGCAATCCTCAATCCTCAATCCTCAATCCTCACTCATCAATCCTCAATCCTCATTCTTCAATCCTCAATCCTCAATCCTCAATCCTCAATCTGCAATCCTCAATACTCAATCCTCAATCCTCGATTCTCAATCCTCAATCCTCAATCCTCAATCCTCAGTACCCAATCCTCAATCTTCAATCCTCAATCCTCAATCCTCAATTCTCAATCCTCAATCCGCAGTCCTCAGTCCTCAAACATCAATCCTCAATCGTCAGTCTTCACCCTCAATCCTCAATCCTCAATCTTCAATCTTGAATCCTCAATACACAATCCTCAATCCTCAATCCTCAATCTTCAATCCTCAATACTCAATCTTCAATCTTCAATCCTCAATCCTCAATCCTCAATCCTCAATCCGCAATCCTCAATCTTCAATCCTCAATACTCAATCTTCAATCCTCAATCCTCAATCGTGAAATCCACAATCATCAATATTCAACACACAACCCTCAAACTTCAATCCTCAATACTCAACCATCAATCCTCAATTCTCAATACTCAATCGGCAGTCTTCAATCCTCAACACTCAATCTTCAATCCTCAATCCTCAATCTTCAATCCTCAACACCCAAACTTCAATCCTCAATCCCCAATCCTCAATCCTCAATCCTCATTCTTCAATCCTCAGTACCCAATCCTCAATCTTCAATCCTCAATCCTCAATCCTCAATTCTCAATCCTCAACCCGCAGTCCTCAGTCCTCAAACATCAATCCTCAATCGTCAGTCTTCACCCTCAATCCTCAATCCTCAATCCTCAATCCTCAATCTTCAATCTTGAATCCTCAATACACAATCCTCAATCCTCAATCCTCAGTCCTCAAATCTCTATTCTGAATCCTCAACCCTGAATCCACAATCTTCAGCCCACAGTCCTCAACAATCAGTTGTCAATCCTCAATCCTCAATCTTCAATCCTCAATACTCAATCTTCAATCTTCAATCCTCAATCCTCAATCCTCATTCTTCAATCCTCAGTACCCAATCCTCAATCTTCAATCCTCAATCCTCAATCCTCAATTCTCAATCCTCAACCCGCAGTCCTCAGTCCTCAAACATCAATCCTCAATCGTCAGTCTTCACCCTCAATCCTCAATCCTCAATCCTCAATCCTCAATCTTCAACCTTGAATCCTCAATACACAATCCTCAATCCTCAATCCTCAGTCCTCAAATCTCTATTCTGAATCCTCAACCCTGAATCCACAATCTTCAGCCCACAGTCCTCAACAATCAGTTGTCAATCCTCAATCCTCAATAGGATATCCTCAATTCACAGTTTTCAATACTCAATACTCAATCTGCAATCTTCCAACCTCTATCCACAAACATCAATTTTCACCACTCAACCCTCAACACTCAGTCCTCAATGTTTAATCCTCAATCCTCAATTCTCAATCTTCGATCCTCAATACTGAATCTTCAATCCTAAATACTCAATCCTCAATCATCAATCCTCAATCCTTAATCCTCAATCTTCAATCCTCAGTCCCCAATCCTCAATCTTCAATCCTCAATCCGCAATCCTCATTCTCAATCCTCAATCCTCAATCTACAATCCTCAATACTCAATCTTCAATCCTCAATCCTGAATCCTCAATCCTCAATCCTCAATCCTCAATCAGCGATACTCAATCTTCAATAATCAGTCCTCTATCCTCAATCCTCAATCCCCAATACTCAACCATCGATCCTCAATTCTCAATACTCAATAGAATATCCTGAAATCTCAGGATTCAATGCTCAAACATCAATCCTCAACCCTCAGCCCTCATTCTCAAACCTCAACCCTCAATCCTCAGTCCTCAATCCTCAATCCCCAATCCTCAATCTACAATCCTCAAGCCTCAATCCTCAATCCTCAATCCTCAATCTTCAGTCCTCGATACTCAATCTTCAATCCTCAATCCTGAATCCTCAATCCTCAATCCTCAATCCGCAGTCCTCAGTCCTGAAACATCAATCCTCAACCGTCAGTCTTCACCCTCAATCCTCAATCCTCAACCCTCAGCCCTCATTCTCAATTCCCAATCCTCAATCCTCAATCTTCTATCTTCAATCCCCAATCCTCTATCATCAATCCTCAATTCTCAATCCTCAATCCTCAATCCTCAATCCTCAATCTTCAATCCTCAATACTCAATCTTCAATCTTCAATCCTCAATTCTCAATCCTCAATCCTCAATCCTCAATCCTCTATCTTCGATCCTCAACACTCAATCTTCAATCCTCAATCCCCAATCCTCAATCCCCAATCATCATTCTTCAATCCTCAATACCCAATCCTCAATCTTCCATCCTCAATCCTCAATCCTCAATTCTCAATCCTCAATCCTCAATCCTCAACCCTCAATCCTCAGTCCTCAAACCTCAATTCCGAATCCTCAATCCTGAATCCTCAATCTTCACCCCTCAGTCCGCAACAATCAATTGTCAATCCTCAATCCTCAATAGAATATCCTCAATTCACAGTTTTCAATACCCAATCCCCAACCTTCAATCTTCAAATCTAAATCCACAAACATCAATTCTCATCACTCAACCTTCAACACTCAGTCCTCAATCTTCAATCCTCAATCCTCAATCCTCAATCGTCAATCCTCAATCCCCAATTCTCTATCATCAATCCTCAATCCTCAATCCTCAATCCTCAATCCTCAATCCTCAGCCTTCAATCCTCAATACTCAATCTTCAATCTTCAATCCTCAATCCTCAATCCTCAATCCTCAATCCGCTATCCTCAATCTTCAATACTCAATACTCAATCATCAATCCTCAATCCTCAATCCTGAAATCCTCAACCCTCAATATTCAACACACAACCCTCAACCTTCAATCCTCAATACTCAACCATCAATCCTCAATTCTCAATGCTCAATAGAATATCCTGAATTCTCTGTTTTCAATACTCAATACTCAACCTTCAATCATCAAGTCTCCAACCACAAACATCAATTCTGATCACTCAACCCTCAACACTCAGTCCTCAATCTTCAACCCGCAGTCCTCAATACTCAATCCTCAGTCCTCAGTCCTCAATCTTCAATACTCAATCCTCAATCCTATAATCCTCAATCCTCAATATTCAACACACAACCCTCAAACATCAATCCTCAATACTCAACCATCAATCCTCAATTCTCAATACTCAATAGAATATCCTGAATTCTCAGTTTTCAATACTCAATCCTCAATCTTCAATCTTCAAGTCTCCATCCACAAACATCTATTCTCATCACTCAGCCCTCAACAATCAGTCCTCAATCTTCAATCCTCAAACCTCAATCCTCAATCTTCAATCCTCAATACTCAATCTTCAATCCTCAATCCTCAATCCTCAATCCTCAATCCTCATTCTTCAATCCTCAATCCTCAATCCTCAATCTGCAATCCTCAATACTCAATCCTCAATCCTGAATCGTCAATCCTCAAACCCCAATCCTCTATCATCAATACTCAACCCTCAATCCTCAATCCTCAAACCTCAATCCTCAATCTTCAATCCTCAGTACTCAATCTTCTATCTGCAATCCTCAATCCTCAATCCTCAATCCTCAATCCGCAATCCGCAATCCTCAATCCTCAATCCTCAATCCTCACTCATCAATCCTCAATCCTCATTCTTCAATCCTCAATCCGCAATCCTCAATCCTCAATCTGCAATCCTCAATACTTAATCCTCAATCCTCGATTCTCAATCCTCAATCCTGAATCCTCAATCCTCAGTACCCAATCCTCAATCTTCAATCCTCAATCCTCAATCCTCAATTCTCAATCCTCAATCCGCAGTCCTCAGTCCTCAAACATCAATCCTCAATCGTCAGTCTTCACCCTCAATCCTCAATCCTCAATCCTCAATCCTCAATCTTCAATCTTGAATCCTCAATACACAATCCTCAATCCTCAATCCTCAATCTTCAATCCTCAATACTCAATCTTCAATCTTCAATCCTCAATCCTCAATCCTCAATCCTCAATCCGCAATCCTCAATCTTCAATCCTCAATACTCAATCTTCAATCCTCAATCCTCAATCGTGAAATCCACAATCATCAATATTCAACACACAACCCTCAAACTTCAATCCTCAATACTCAACCATCAATCCTCAATTCTCAATACTCAATCGGCAGTCTTCAATCCTCAACACTCAATCTTCGATCCTCAATCCTCAATCTTCAATCCTCAACACCCAAACTTCAATCCTCAATCCCCAATCCTCAATCCTCAATCCTCATTCTTCAATCCTCAGTACCCAATCCTCAATCTTCAATCCTCAATCCTCAATCCTCAATTCTCAATCCTCAACCCGCAGTCCTCAGTCCTCAAACATCAATCCTCAATCGTCAGTCTTCACCCTCAATCCTCAATCCACAATCCTCAATCCTCAATCTTCAATCTTGAATCCTCAATACACAATCCTCAATCCTCAATCCTCAGTCCTCAAATCTCTATTCTGAATCCTCAACCCTGAATCCACAATCTTCAGCCCACAGTCCTCAACAATCAGTTGTCAATCCTCAATCCTCAATAGGATATCCTCAATTCACAGTTTTCAATACTCAATACTCAATCTGCAATCTTCCAACCTCTATCCACAAACATCAATTTTCACCACTCAACCCTCAACACTCAGTCCTCAATGTTTAATCCTCAATCCTCAATTCTCAATCTTCGATCCTCAATACTGAATCTTCAATCCTAAATACTCAATCCTCAATCATCAATCCTCAATCCTTAATCCTCAATCTTCAATCCTCAGTCCCCAATCCTCAATCTTCAATCCTCAATCCGCAATCCTCATTCTCAATCCTCAATCCTCAATCTACAATCCTCAATACTCAATCTTCAATCCTCAATCCTGAATCCTCAATCCTCAATCCTCAATCCTCAATCAGCGATACTCAATCTTCAATAATCAGTCCTCTATCCTCAATCCTCAATCCCCAATACTCAACCATCGATCCTCAATTCTCAATACTCAATAGAATATCCTGAAATCTCAGGATTCAATGCTCAAACATCAATCCTCAACCCTCAGCCCTCATTCTCAAACCTCAACCCTCAATCCTCAGTCCTCAATCCTCAATCCCCAATCCTCAATCTACAATCCTCAAGCCTCAATCCTCAATCCTCAATCCTCAATCTTCAGTCCTCGATACTCAATCTTCAATCCTCAATCCTCAATCCTTAATCCTCAATCCTCAATACTCAATCCTCAAAGTTCAAAACACAACCCACAACCATCAATCCTCAATACTCAACCGTCAATCCTCAATTCTCAATACTCAATAGAGTATCCTGAATTCTCATGTTTCAATACTCAATCCACAATACTCAATAATCAAATCTCAATCGTCAAACATCAATTCTCAACACTCAATCCTCAACACTCAGTCCTCAATGTTTAATCCTCAATCCTCAATTCTCAATCTTCGATCCTCAATACTGAATCTTCAATCCTAAATACTCAATCCTCAATCATCAATCCTCAATCCTTAATCCTCAATCTTCAATCCTCAGTCCCCAATCCTCAATCCTCAATCCTCAATCTGCAATCCCCAATACACAATCCTCAATCCTCGATTCTCAGTCCTCAATCCTCAATCCTCAATCCGCACTCATCAATCCTCAATCCTCATTCTTCAATCCTCAATCCACAATCCCCAATCCTCAATCTTCAATCCTCAATCCTCAATCCTCAATCCTCAATCCTCATTCTTCAATCCTCAATACTCAATCTTCAATCCTCAATCCTCAATCCTCAATCCTCAATCCTCAATCCTCAATCGTCAATAATCAACACACAGCCCTCAACCATCAATCCTCAATACTCAACCATCAATACTCAATTCTCAATACTCAATAGAATATCCTGAATTCTCATGTTTCAATACTCAATCCACAATATTCAATAACAAATCTCTATCCTCAAATATCAATTCTCAACACTCAATCCTCAACACTCAGTCCTCTCTCTTCAATCTTCCATCATCAATCCTCTATACTCAAGCGTCAAACCACAATCCTCAATCCTCAACCCTCAATCCTCAGTCCTCAAACCTCAATTCCGAATCCTCAATCCTGAATCCTCAATCTTCACCCCTCAGTCCGCAACAATCAATTGTCAATCCTCAATCCTCAATAGAATATCCTCAATTCACAGTTTTCAATACCCAATCCCCAACCTTCAATCTTCAAATCTAAATCCACAAACATCAATTCTCATCACTCAACCCTCAACACTCAGTCCTCAATCTTCAATCCTCAATCCTCAATCCTCAATCGTCAATCCTCAATCCCCAATTCTCTATCATCAATCCTCAATCCTCAATCCTCAATCCTCAATCCTCAATCCTCAGCCTTCAATCCTCAATACTCAATCTTCAATCTTCAATCCTCAATCCTCAATCCTCAATCCTCAATCCGCTATCCTCAATCTTCAATACTCAATACTCAATCATCAATCCTCAATCCTCAATCCTGAAATCCTCAACCCTCAATATTCAACACACAACCCTCAACCTTCAATCCTCAATACTCAACCATCAATCCTCAATTCTCAATGCTCAATAGAATATCCTGAATTCTCTGTTTTCAATACTCAATACTCAACCTTCAATCATCAAGTCTCCAACCACAAACATCAATTCTGATCACTCAACCCTCAACACTCAGTCCTCAATCTTCAACCCGCAGTCCTCAATACTCAATCCTCAGTCCTCAGTCCTCAATCTTCAATACTCAATCCTCAATCCTATAATCCTCAATCCTCAATATTCAACACACAACCCTCAAACATCAATCCTCAATACTCAACCATCAATCCTCAATTCTCAATACTCAATAGAATATCCTGAATTCTCAGTCTTCAATACTCAATCCTCAATCTTCAATCTTCAAGTCTCCATCCACAAACATCTATTCTCGTCACTCAGCCCTCAACAATCAGTCCTCAATCTTCAATCCTCAAACCTCAATCCTCAATCTTCAATCCTCAATACTCAATCTTCAATCCTCAATCCTCAATCCTCAATCCTCAATCCTCATTCTTCAATCCTCAATCCTCAATCCTCAATCTGCAATCCTCAATACTCAATCCTCAATCCTGAATCGTCAATCCTCAAACCCCAATCCTCTATCATCAATACTCAACCCTCAATCCTCAATCCTCAATCCTCAATCCTCAATCTTCAATCCTCAGTACTCAATCTTCTATCTGCAATCCTCAATCCTCAATCCTCAATCCTCAATCCGCAATCCGCAATCCTCAATCCTCAATCCTCAATCCTCACTCATCAATCCTCAATCCTCATTCTTCAATCCTCAATCCTCAATCCTCAATCCTCAATCCTCAATCCTCAATCCTCAATCCGCAATCCTCAATCTTCAATCCTCAATACTCAATCTTCAATCCTCAATCCTCAATCGTGAAATCCACAATCATCAATATTCAACACACAACCCTCAAACTTCAATCCTCAATACTCAACCATCAATCCTCAATTCTCAATACTCAATCGGCAGTCTTCAATCCTCAACACTCAATCTTCAATCCTCAATCCTCAATCTTCAATCCTAAACACCCAAACTTCAATCCTCAATCCCCAATCCTCAATCCTCAATCCTCATTCTTCAATCCTCAGTACCCAATCCTCAATCTTCAATCCTCAATCCTCAATCCTCAATTCTCAATCCTCAACCCGCAGTCCTCAGTCCTCAAACATCAATCCTCAATCGTCAGTCTTCACCCTCAATCCTCAATCCTCAATCCTCAATCCTCAATCTTCAATCTTGAATCCTCAATACACAATCCTCAATCCTCAATCCTCAGTCCTCAAATCTCTATTCTGAATCCTCAACCCTGAATCCACAATCTTCATCCCACAGTCCTCAACAATCAGTTGTCAATCCTCAATCCTCAATAGGATATCCTCAATTCACAGTTTTCAATACTCAATACTCAATCTGCAATCTTCCAACCTCTATCCACAAACATCAATTTTCACCACTCAACCCTCAACACTCAGTCCTCAATGTTTAATCCTCAATCCTCAATTCTCAATCTTCGATCCTCAATACTGAATCTTCAATCCTAAATACTCAATCCTCAATCATCAATCCTCAATCCTTAATCCTCAATCTTCAATCCTCAGTCCCCAATCCTCAATCTTCAATCCTCAATCCGCAATCCTCATTCTCAATCCTCAATCCTCAATCTACAATCCTCAATACTCAATCTTCAATCCTCAATCCTGAATCCTCAATCCTCAATCCTCAATCCTCAATCAGCGATACTCAATCTTCAATAATCAGTCCTCTATCCTCAATCCTCAATCCCCAATACTCAACCATCGATCCTCAATTCTCAATACTCAATAGAATATCCTGAAATCTCAGGATTCAATGCTCAAACATCAATCCTCAACCCTCAGCCCTCATTCTCAAACCTCAACCCTCAATCCTCAGTCCTCAATCCTCAATCCCCAATCCTCAATCTACAATCCTCAAGCCTCAATCCTCAATCCTCAATCCTCAATCTTCAGTCCTCGATACTCAATCTTCAATCCTCAATCCTCAATCCTTAATCCTCAATCCTCAATACTCAATCCTCAAAGTTCAAAACACAACCCACAACCATCAATCCTCAATACTCAACCGTCAATCCTCAATTCTCAATACTCAATAGAGTATCCTGAATTCTCATGTTTCAACACTCAATCCACAATACTCAATAATCAAATCTCAATCGTCAAACATCAATTCTCAACACTCAATCCTCAACACTCAGTCCTCAATGTTTAATCCTCAATCCTCAATTCTCAATCTTCGATCCTCAATACTGAATCTTCAATCCTAAATACCCAATCCTCAATCATCAATCCTCAATCCTTAATCCTCAATCTTCAATCCTCAGTCCCCAATCCTCAATCCTCAATCCTCAATCTGCAATCCTCAATACACAATCCTCAATCCTCGATTCTCAGTCCTCAATCCTCAATCCTCAATCCGCACTCATCAATCCTCAATCCTCATTCATCAATCCTCAATCCACAATCCCCAATCCTCAATCTTCAATCCTCAATCCTCAATCCTCAATCCTCAATCCTCATTCTTCAATCCTCAATACTCAATCTTCAATCCTCAATCCTCAATCCTCAATCCTCAATCCTCAATCCTCAATCGTCAATAATCAACACACAGCCCTCAACCATCAATCCTCAATACTCAACCATCAATACTCAATTCTCAATACTCAATAGAATATCCTGAATTCTCATGTTTCAATACTCAATCCACAATATTCAATAACAAATCTCTATCCTCAAATATCAATTCTCAACACTCAATCCTCAACACTCAGTCCTCTCTCTTCAATCTTCCATCATCAATCCTCTATACTCAAGCGTCAAACCACAATCCTCAATCCTCAACCCTCAATCCTCAGTCCTCAAACCTCAATTCCGAATCCTCAATCCTGAATCCTCAATCTTCACCCCTCAGTCCGCAACAATCAATTGTCAATCCTCAATCCTCAATAGAATATCCTCAATTCACAGTTTTCAATACCCAATCCCCAACCTTCAATCTTCAAATCTAAATCCACAAACATCAATTCTCATCACTCAACCCTCAACACTCAGTCCTCAATCTTCAATCCTCAATCCTCAATCCTCAATCGTCAATCCTCAATCCCCAATTCTCTATCATCAATCCTCAATCCTCAATCCTCCATCCTCAATCCTCAATCCTCAGCCTTCAATCCTCAATACTCAATCTTCAATCTTCAATCCTCAATCCTCAATCCTCAATCCTCAATCCGCTATCCTCAATCTTCAATACTCAATACTCAATCATCAATCCTCAATCCTCAATCCTGAAATCCTCAACCCTCAATATTCAACACACAACCCTCAACCTTCAATCCTCAATACTCAACCATCAATCCTCAATTCTCAATGCTCAATAGAATATCCTGAATTCTCTGTTTTCAATACTCAATACTCAACCTTCAATCATCAAGTCTCCAACCACAAACATCAATTCTGATCACTCAACCCTCAACACTCAGTCCTCAATCTTCAACCCGCAGTCCTCAATACTCAATCCTCAGTCCTCAGTCCTCAATCTTCAATACTCAATCCTCAATCCTATAATCCTCAATCCTCAATATTCAACACACAACCCTCAAACATCAATCCTCAATACTCAACCATCAATCCTCAATTCTCAATACTCAATAGAATATCCTGAATTCTCAGTCTTCAATACTCAATCCTCAATCTTCAATCTTCAAGTCTCCATCCACAAACATCTATTCTCGTCACTCAGCCCTCAACAATCAGTCCTCAATCTTCAATCCTCAAACCTCAATCCTCAATCTTCAATCCTCAATACTCAATCTTCAATCCTCAATCCTCAATCCTCAATCCTCAATCCTCATTCTTCAATCCTCAATCCTCAATCCTCAATCTGCAATCCTCAATACTCAATCCTCAATCCTGAATCGTCAATCCTCAAACCCCAATCCTCTATCATCAATACTCAACCCTCAATCCTCAATCCTCAATCCTCAATCCTCAATCTTCAATCCTCAGTACTCAATCTTCTATCTGCAATCCTCAATCCTCAATCCTCAATCCTCAATCCGCAATCCGCAATCCTCAATCCTCAATCCTCAATCCTCACTCATCAATCCTCAATCCTCATTCTTCAATCCTCAATCCTCAATCCTCAATCCTCAATCCTCAATCCTCAATCCTCAATCCGCAATCCTCAATCTTCAATCCTCAATACTCAATCTTCAATCCTCAATCCTCAATCGTGAAATCCACAATCATCAATATTCAACACACAACCCTCAAACTTCAATCCTCAATACTCAACCATCAATCCTCAATTCTCAATACTCAATCGGCAGTCTTCAATCCTCAACACTCAATCTTCAATCCTCAATCCTCAATCTTCAATCCTCAACACCCAAACTTCAATCCTCAATCCCCAATCCTCAATCCTCAATCCTCATTCTTCAATCCTCAGTACCCAATCCTCAATCTTCAATCCTCAATCCTCAATCCTCAATTCTCAATCCTCAATCCGCAGTCCTCAGTCCTCAAACATCAATCCTCAATCGTCAGTCTTCACCCTCAATCCTCAATCCTCAACCCTCATTCTTCAATCTTCAACACCCAATCCTCAATCTTCAATCGTCAATACTCAATCCTCAATTCTCAATCCTCAATCCTCAATCCTCAGACCTCAAACATCAATATTCAACCCTCAGTCCTGGTCCTCAATCCACAAACCTCAATCCTCAATCCTCGATCTTCAATCATCAATATTCAATACTCAATCCTCAATCCTCAATCCTCAATCCTCAATCCTCAATCCTCAATCCTCAATCCTCAATCCTCAATCCTCAATCTTCAATCCTCAATCCTCAATCCTGAATCCTCAATCCTCAATCATCAATCCTCAACACTCAATCTTCAATCCTCAATCCTCAATCTTCAATCCTCCATACTCAATCTTCAATCCCCAATCCTTAATACTCAATCCTCAATCCTCATTCATCAATCCTCAATACCCAATCCTCAATCTTCAATCCTCAATCCTCAATCCGCAATCCTCAATCCTCAATCCTGAGACCTCAAGCATCAAGACTCAACCCTCAGTCCTCGTCCTCAATCCACAACCCTCAATCCTCAATCCTCGATTTTCATTCATCAATATTCAACCTTCAAACCTCAATCCTCAATACTCAATCCTCAATCCTCAATCCTCAACGTTCAATCCTCAATACCCAATTCTCAATCTCCAATCCTCAATTCTCAGTCTTCAATCCTCAATCCTCAATCCTCAATCCTCTGTCCTCAATAATCTATCTCCAATCCTAGATCCCCAATCCCCAATCCTCAATCCTTAATCCTCAATCTTCAATCCCCAATCCCCAGTCCTCAATCTTAAATCCTCAATCCTCAACACTCAATCCTCAATCCTCAATCTTCAATCATCAATACTCAATCTTCAATCCTCAATCCTCAACCCTCAATCCTCAATCCTCAATTCTCAATCCTCAATACTCAGTCGTCAATCGTCAATCCTCAATCCCCAATCCTCAATCTTCAATCCTCAATCTTCAATCCTCAATACTCAATCTTCAATCCTCAATCCTCAATCCTCAATCCTCAATACTCAATCCTCAATCCTCAATCCTCAATCTTCAATCCTCAATACTCAATCTGCAATCCTCAATCCTCAATCCTCAATCCTCAACCCTCATTCTTCAATCTTCAATACCCAATCCTCAATCTTCAATCCTCAATACTCAATCCTCAATTCTCAATCCTCAATCCTCAATCCTCAGACCTCAAACATCAATATTCAACCCTCAGTCCTCGTCCTCAATCCACAAACCTCAATCCTCAATCCTCGATCTTCAATCATCAATATTCAATACTCAATCCTCAATCCTCAATCCTCAATCCTCAATCCTCAATCCTCAATCCTCAATCCTCAATCCTCAATCTTCAATCCTCAATACTCAATCTTCAATCCCCAATCCTTAATACTCAATCCTCAATCCTCAATCGTCAATCCTCAAACCGCAATCCTCTATCATCAATACTCAATCCTCAATCCTCAATCCTCAATCCTCAATCCTCAATCTTCAATCCTCAGTACTCAATCTTCTATCTGCAATCCTTAATCCTCAATCCTCAATCCTCAATCCGCAATCCGCAATCTTCCATCCTCAATCCTCAATCCTCAATCCTCAATCCTCAATATTCAATTCTCAATCCTCGATCCTCAATTCTCAATTTTCAATCCTCAATCCTCAATCCTCAGACCTCAAACATCAATACTCAACCCTCAGTCCACGTCATCAATCCTCAATTCTCAATCCTCAAACCTCAATCCTGAATCCTCAATCTTCAATCCTCAATACTCAATCTTCAATCCTCAATCCTCAAACCTCAATCCTCAATCCTCAATACTCAATCGTCAGTCTTCAATCCTCAACACTCAATCTTCAATCCTCAATCCCCAATCCTCAATCCTCAATCCTCACACTTCAATCCTCAATACCCAATCCTCAATATTCAATCCTCGATCCTCAATCCTCACTTCTCAATCCTCAATCCTCAGTCCTCAGTCCTCAAACATCAACCCTCAACTATCAGCCCTCAACACTCAATCTTCAATCCTCAATCCCCAATCCTCAATCCTCAATCCTCACTCTTCAATCCACAATACCCAATCCTCAATATTCAATCCTCGATCCTCAATCATCACTTCTCAATCCTCAATCCTCAGTCCTCAGTCCTCAAACAGCAGCCGTCAACTCCCAGCCCTCATCCTCAATCCTCAATCCTCAATCCTCAATCCTCAATCCTCAATCCTCAATCTTCTATCTTCAATCATCAACACTCAATCTTCAATCCTCAATCCTCAGTCCTCAAACCTCAATTCTGAATCCTCCATCCCCAATCCTCAATCATCAATCCTCAATCCTCAATCCTCAATCCTCAATCCTCAATCTTCAATCCTCAATACTCAATCTTCAATCCTCAATCCTCAATCCTCAATCCTCAATACTCAATACTCAATCCTCAATCCTCAATCCTCAATCGTCAATCCTCAACACTCAATCTGCAATCCTCAATCCTCAATCCTCAATCCTCAACACTCATTCTTCAATCTTCAATACCCAATCCTCAATCTTCAATCCTCAATACTCAATCCTCAATTCTCAATCCTCAATCCTCAATTCTCAGACCTCAAACATCAATATTCAACCCTCAGTCCTCGTCCTCAATCCACAAACCTCAATCCTCAATCCTCGATCTTCAATCATCAATATTCAATACTCAATCCTCAATCCTCAATCCTCAATCCTCAATCCTCAATCCTCAATCCTCAATCTTCAATCCTCAATCCTCAATAACCAATCTCCAATCCTAGATCCCCAATCCCCAATCCTCAATCGTTAATCCTCAATCTTCAATCCTCAATCCCCAGTCCTCAATCTTAAATCCTCAATCCTCAACACTCAATCCTCAATCCTCAATCATCAATCTTCAATCATCAATACTCAATCTTCAATCCTCATTCCTCAATCCTCAATCCCCAATCCTCAATCCCCAATATTCAATACACAACCCTCAACCATCAATCCTCAATACTGAATCATCAATCCTCAATTCTCAATAGTCAATAGAATATCCTGAATTCTCAGTTTTCAATCCTCAATCCTCAATCGTCCATCCTCAAGCCTCAATCCTCAATCCTCAATCTTCAATCCTCAAGCCTCAACCCTCAATCCTCAGTCCTCAAACCTCAATTCCGAAACCTCAATCCTGAATCCTCAATCTTCATCCCTCAGTCCGCAACAATCAATTGTCAATCCTCAATCCTCACTAGAGAATCCTCAATTCACAGTTTTGAATATTCAATCCCCAATCTTCAATCTTCAAATCTCAATCCACAAACATCAATGCTCCTCACTCGGCCCTCAACACTCAGTCCTCAATCTTCTATCCTCAATCCTCAATACTCAATCTTCAATCCTCAATACTCAATCTTCAATCCTCAATCCTCAATACTCAATCCTCAATCCTCAATCCCCAGTCCTCAATCTTAAATCCTCAATCCTCAACACTCAATCCTCAATCCTCAATCTTCAATCATCAATACTCAATCTTCAATCCTCAATCCTCAACCCTCAATCCTCAATCCTCAATTCTCAATCATCAATACTCAGTCGTCAATCGTCAATCCTCAATCCCCAATCCTCAATCTTCAATCCTCAATACTCAATCCTCAATCCTCAATCCTCAATCCTCAATCTTCAATCCTCAATACTCAATCTTCAATCCTCAATCCTCAATCCTCAATACTCAATACTCAATCCTCAATCCTCAATCCTCAATCTTCAATCCTCAATACTCAATCTGCAATCCTCCATCCTCAATCGTCAATCCTCAACCCTCATTCTTCAATCTTCAACACCCAATCCTCAATCTTCAATCCTCAATACTCAATCCTCAATTCTCAATCCTCAATCCTCAATCCTCAGACCTCAAACATCAATATTCAACCCTCAGTCCTGGTCCTCAATCCACAAACCTCAATCCTCAATCCTCGATCTTCAGTCATCAATATTCAATACTCAATCCTCAATCCTCAATCCTCAATCCTCAATCCTCAATCCTCAATCCTCAATCCTCAATCCTCAATCCTCAATCTTCAATCCTCAATCCTCAATCCTGAATCCTCAATCCTCAATCATCAATCCTCAACAATCAATCTTCAATCCTCAATCCTCAATCTTCAATCCTCAATACTCAATCTTCAATCCCCAATCCTTAATACTCAATCCTCAATCCTCATTCATCAATCCTCAATACCCAATCCTCAATCTTCAATCCTCAATCCTCAATCCGCAATCCTCAATCCTCAATCCTCAGACCTCAAGCATCAAGACTCAACCCTCAGTCCTCGTCCTCAATCCACAACCCTCAATCCTCAATCCTCGATTTTCATTCATCAATATTCAACCTTCAAACCTCAATCCTCAATACTCAATCCTCAATCCTCAATCCTCAACGTTCAATCCTCAATACCCAATTCTCAATCTCCAATCCTCAATTCTCAGTCTTCAATCCTCAATCCTCAATCCTCAATCCTCTGTCCTCAATAATCTATCTCCAATCCTAGATCCCCAATCCCCAATCCTCAATCCTGAATCCTCAATCTTCAATCCTCAATCCCCAGTCCTCAATCTTAAATCCTCAATCCTCAACACTCAATCCTCAATCCTCAATCTTCAATCATCAATACTCAATCTTCAATCCTCAATCCTCAACCCTCAATCCTCAATCCTCAATTCTCAATCCTCAATACTCAGTCGTCAATCGTCAATCCTCAATCCCCAATCCTCAATCTTCAATCCTCAATCGTCAATCCTCAATACTCAATCTTCAATCCTCAATCCTCAATCCTCAATCCTCAATACTCAATCCTCAATCCTCAATCCTCAATCTTCAATCCTGAATACTCAATCTGCAATCCTCAATCCTCAATCCTCAATCCTCAACCCTCATTCTTCAATCTTCAATACCCAATCCTCAATCTTCAATCCTCAATACTCAATCCTCAATTCTCAATCCTCAATCCTCAATCCTCAGACCTCAAACATCAATATTCAACCCTCAGTCCTCGTCCTCAATCCACAAACCTCAATCCTCAATCCTCGATCTTCAATCATCAATATTCAATACTCAATCCTCAATCCTCAATCCTCAATCCTCAATCCTCAATCCTCAATCCTCAATCCTCAATCCTCAATCTTCAATCCTCAATACTCAATCTTCAATCCCCAATCCTTAATACTCAATCCTCAATCCTCAATCGTCAATCCTCAAACCGCAATCCTCTATCATCAATACTCAATCCTCAATCCTCAATCCTCAATCCTCAATCCTCAATCTTCAATCCTCAGTACTCAATCTTCTATCTGCAATCCTTAATCCTCAATCCTCAATCCTCAATCCGCAATCCGCAATCTTCCATCCTCAATCCTCAATCCTCAATCCTCAATCCTCAATATTCAATTCTCAATCCTCGATCCTCAATTCTCAATTTTCAATCCTCAATCCTCAATCCTCAGACCTCAAACATCAATACTCAACCCTCAGTCCACGTCATCAATCCTCAATTCTCAATCCTCAAACCTCAATCCTGAATCCTCAATCTTCAATCCTCAATACTCAATCTTCAATCCTCAATCCTCAAACCTCAATCCTCAATCCTCAATACTCAATCGTCAGTCTTCAATCCTCAACACTCAATCTTCAATCCTCAATCCCCAATCCTCAATCCTCAATCCTCACACTTCAATCCTCAATACCCAATCCTCAATATTCAATCCTCGATCCTCAATCCTCACTTCTCAATCCTCAATCCTCAGTCCTCAGTCCTCAAACATCAACCCTCAACTATCAGCCCTCAACACTCAATCTTCAATCCTCAATCCCCAATCCTCAATCCTCAATCCTCACTCTTCAATCCACAATACCCAATCCTCAATATTCAATCCTCGATCCTCAATCATCACTTCTCAATCCTCAATCCTCAGTCCTCAGTCCTCAAACAGCAGCCGTCAACTCCCAGCCCTCATCCTCAATCCTCAATCCTCAATCCTCAATCCTCAATCTTCTATCTTCAATCATCAACACTCAATCTTCAATCCTCAATCCTCAGTCCTCAAACCTCAATTCTGAATCCTCCATCCCCAATCCTCAATCATCAATCCTCAATCCTCAATCCTCAATCCTCAATCCTCAATCTTCAATCCTCAATACTCAATCTTCAATCCTCAATCCTCAATCCTCAATCCTCAATACTCAATACTCAATCCTCAATCCTCAATCCTCAATCGTCAATCCTCAACACTCAATCTGCAATCCTCAATCCTCAATCCTCAATCCTCAACACTCATTCTTCAATCTTCAATACCCAATCCTCAATCTTCAATCCTCAATACTCAATCCTCAATTCTCAATCCTCAATCCTCAATTCTCAGACCTCAAACATCAATATTCAACCCTCAGTCCTCGTCCTCAATCCACAAACCTCAATCCTCAATCCTCGATCTTCAATCATCAATATTCAATACTCAATCCTCAATCCTCAATCCTCAATCCTCAATCCTCAATCCTCAATCCTCAATCTTCAATCCTCAATCCTCAATAACCAATCTCCAATCCTAGATCCCCAATCCCCAATCCTCAATCGTTAATCCTCAATCTTCAATCCTCAATCCCCAGTCCTCAATCTTAAATCCTCAATCCTCAACACTCAATCCTCAATCCTCAATCATCAATCTTCAATCATCAATACTCAATCTTCAATCCTCATTCCTCAATCCTCAATCCCCAATCCTCAATCCCCAATATTCAATACACAACCCTCAACCATCAATCCTCAATACTGAATCATCAATCCTCAATTCTCAATAGTCAATAGAATATCCTGAATTCTCAGTTTTCAATCCTCAATCCTCAATCGTCCATCCTCAAGCCTCAATCCTCAATCCTCAATCTTCAATCCTCAAGCCTCAACCCTCAATCCTCAGTCCTCAAACCTCAATTCCGAAACCTCAATCCTGAATCCTCAATCTTCATCCCTCAGTCCGCAACAATCAATTGTCAATCCTCAATCCTCACTAGAGAATCCTCAATTCACAGTTTTGAATATTCAATCCCCAATCTTCAATCTTCAAATCTCAATCCACAAACATCAATGCTCCTCACTCGGCCCTCAACACTCAGTCCTCAATCTTCTATCCTCAATCCTCAATACTCAATCTTCAATCCTCAATACTCAATCTTCAATCCTCAATCCTCAATACTCAATCCTCAATCCTCAATCCCCAGTCCTCAATCTTAAATCCTCAATCCTCAACACTCAATCCTCAATCCTCAATCTTCAATCATCAATACTCAATCTTCAATCCTCAATCCTCAACCCTCAATCCTCAATCCTCAATTCTCAATCATCAATACTCAGTCGTCAATCGTCAATCCTCAATCCCCAATCCTCAATCTTCAATCCTCAATACTCAATCCTCAATCCTCAATCCTCAATCCTCAATCTTCAATCCTCAATACTCAATCTTCAATCCTCAATCCTCAATCCTCAATACTCAATACTCAATCCTCAATCCTCAATCCTCAATCTTCAATCCTCAATACTCAATCTGCAATCCTCCATCCTCAATCGTCAATCCTCAACCCTCATTCTTCAATCTTCAACACCCAATCCTCAATCTTCAATCCTCAATACTCAATCCTCAATTCTCAATCCTCAATCCTCAATCCTCAGACCTCAAACATCAATATTCAACCCTCAGTCCTGGTCCTCAATCCACAAACCTCAATCCTCAATCCTCGATCTTCAGTCATCAATATTCAATACTCAATCCTCAATCCTCAATCCTCAATCCTCAATCCTCAATCCTCAATCCTCAATCCTCAATCCTCAATCCTCAATCTTCAATCCTCAATCCTCAATCCTGAATCCTCAATCCTCAATCATCAATCCTCAACAATCAATCTTCAATCCTCAATCCTCAATCTTCAATCCTCAATACTCAATCTTCAATCCCCAATCCTTAATACTCAATCCTCAATCCTCATTCATCAATCCTCAATACCCAATCCTCAATCTTCAATCCTCAATCCTCAATCCGCAATCCTCAATCCTCAATCCTCAGACCTCAAGCATCAAGACTCAACCCTCAGTCCTCGTCCTCAATCCACAACCCTCAATCCTCAATCCTCGATTTTCATTCATCAATATTCAACCTTCAAACCTCAATCCTCAATACTCAATCCTCAATCCTCAATCCTCAACGTTCAATCCTCAATACCCAATTCTCAATCTCCAATCCTCAATTCTCAGTCTTCAATCCTCAATCCTCAATCCTCAATCCTCTGTCCTCAATAATCTATCTCCAATCCTAGATCCCCAATCCCCAATCCTCAATCCTGAATCCTCAATCTTCAATCCTCAATCCCCAGTCCTCAATCTTAAATCCTCAATCCTCAACACTCAATCCTCAATCCTCAATCTTCAATCATCAATACTCAATCTTCAATCCTCAATCCTCAACCCTCAATCCTCAATCCTCAATTCTCAATCCTCAATACTCAGTCGTCAATCGTCAATCCTCAATCCCCAATCCTCAATCTTCAATCCTCAATCGTCAATCCTCAATACTCAATCTTCAATCCTCAATCCTCAATCCTCAATCCTCAATACTCAATCCTCAATCCTCAATCCTCAATCTTCAATCCTGAATACTCAATCTGCAATCCTCAATCCTCAATCCTCAATCCTCAACCCTCATTCTTCAATCTTCAATACCCAATCCTCAATCTTCAATCCTCAATACTCAATCCTCAATTCTCAATCCTCAATCCTCAATCCTCAGACCTCAAACATCAATATTCAACCCTCAGTCCTCGTCCTCAATCCACAAACCTCAATCCTCAATCCTCGATCTTCAATCATCAATATTCAATACTCAATCCTCAATCCTCAATCCTCAATCCTCAATCCTCAATCCTCAATCCTCAATCCTCAATCCTCAATCTTCAATCCTCAATACTCAATCTTCAATCCCCAATCCTTAATACTCAATCCTCAATCCTCAATCGTCAATCCTCAAACCGCAATCCTCTATCATCAATACTCAATCCTCAATCCTCAATCCTCAATCCTCAATCCTCAATCTTCAATCCTCAGTACTCAATCTTCTATCTGCAATCCTTAATCCTCAATCCTCAATCCTCAATCCGCAATCCGCAATCTTCCATCCTAAATCCTCAATCCTCAATCCTCAATCCTCAATATTCAATCCTCAATCCTCGATCCTCAATTCTCAATTTTCAATCCTCAATCCTCAATCCTCAGACCTCAAACATCAATACTCAACCCTCAGTCCACGTCATCAATCCTCAATTCTCAATCCTCAAACCTCAATCCTGAATCCTCAACCTTCAATCCTCAATACTCAATCTTCAATCCTCAATCCTCAAACCTCAATCCTCAATCCTCAATACTCAATCGTCAGTCTTCAATCCTCAACACTCAATCTTCAATCCTCAATCCCCAATCCTCAATCCTCAATCCTCGCACTTCAATCCTCAATACCCAATCCTCAATATTCAATCCTCGATCCTCAATCCTCACTTCTCAATCCTCAATCCTCAGTCCTCAGTCCTCAAACATCAACCCTCAACTATCAGCCCTCAACACTCAATCTTCAATCCTCAATCCCCAATCCTCAATCCTCAATCCTCACTCTTCAATCCACAATACCCAATCCTCAATATTCAATCCTCGATCCTCAATCATCACTTCTCAATCCTCAATCCTCAGTCCTCAGTCCTCAAACAGCAGCCGTCAACTCCCAGCCCTCATCCTCAATCCTCAATCCTCAATCCTCAATCCTCAATCCTCAATCCTCAATCTTCTATCTTCAATCATCAGCACTCAATCTTCAATCCTCAATCCTCAGTCCTCAAACCTCAATTCTGAATCCTCAATCCCCAATCCTCAATCATCAATCCTCAATCCTCAATCCTCAATCCTCAATCCTCAATCTTCAATCCTCAATACTCAATCTTCAATCCTCAATCCTCAATCCTCAATCCTCAATACTCAATACTCAATCCTCAATCCTCAATCCTAAATCGTCAATCCTCAACACTCAATCTGCAATCCTCAATCCTCAATCCTCAATCCTCAACCCTCATTCTTCAATCTTCAATAACCAATCCTCAATCTTCAATCCTCAATACTCAATCCTCAATTCTCAATCCTCAATCCTCAATTCTCAGACCTCAAACATCAATATTCAACCCTCAGTCCTCGTCCTCAATCCACAAACCTCAATCCTCAATCCTCGATCTTCAATCATCAATATTCAATACTCAATCCTCAATCCTCAATCCTCAATCCTCAATCCTCAATCCTCAATCCTCAATCCTCAATCTTCAATCCTCAATCCTCAATAACCAATCTCCTATCCTAGATCCTCAATCCCCAATCCGCAATCCTTAATCCTCAATCTTCAGTCCTCAATACCCAGCCCTCAATCTTCAATCCTCAATACTCAATCCTCAATCCTCAATCCTCAGCCAACAACACTCAATCCTCAATCCTCAAACCTCAACCCTCAACCGTCAGTCCTCGTCCTCAATCCTCAACACTCAATCCTCAATCCTCAATTTTCAATCATCAATACTCAGTCTTCAATCCTCAATCCTCAATCGTACATCCTCAAGCCTCAATCCTCAATCCTCAATCTTCAATCCTCAATCCTCAACCCTCAATCCTCAGTCCTCAAACCTCAATTCCGAATCCTCAATCCTGAATCCTCAATCTTCATCCCTCAGTCCGCAACAATCAATAGTCAATCCTCATTCCTCACTAGAGAATCCTCAATTCACAGTTTTGAATATTCAATCCCCAATCTTCAATCTTCAAATCTCAATCCACAAACATCAATGCTCCTCACTCGGCCCTCAACACTCAGTCCTCAATCTTCTATCCTCAATCCTCAATACTCAATCTTCAATCCTCAATACTCAATCTTCAATCCTCAATCCTTAATACTCAATCCTCAATCCTCAATCCTCAATCCTCAATCCTCAATCCTCATTCCTCAAACCTCAATCCTCAACCCTCAGTCCTCATCCTCCATCCTCAATCCTCAATCCTCAATCCTCAATCTTCAATCCACAATCCTCAACCCTCAATCGTCAATCCTCAATCCTCAATCCTCATTCCTCAGACCTCAATCCTCGACCGTCAGTCCTCATCCTCAATTCTCAATTCTAAATCCTCAATACTCAATTCTCAACCTTCAATCCTCAATAATCAATCTCCAATCCTAGATCCTCAATCCCCAATCCTCAATCCTTAATCCTCAATCTTCAATCCTCAATCCCCAGTCCTCAATCTTCAGTCCTCAATCCTCTATCGTCAATCCTCAATCCTCAAACCTCAAACCTCAATCCTCAATCCTCAATCTTCAATCCTCAATACTCAATCTTCATTCCTCAATTCTCAATCCTCAATTCTCAATCCTCAATACTCACTCATCAATCCTCAATCCTCAATCCTCAATCCTCATTCTTCAATCCTCAATCCACAATCCTCAATCTGCAATCCTCAATACTCAATCCTCAATCCTCAATCGTCAATCCTCAAATCCTCAATCGTCAGTCCTCAAACCTCAATCCTCAATACTCAACCCTCAATCCTCAATGCTCAATCGTCAGTCTTCAATCCTCAACACTCAATCTTCAATCCTCAATCTTCAATCCTCAACACTCAATCTTCAATCCTCAATCCTCAATCTTCAATCCTCAATACTCAATCCTCAATCCTCAATCCTGAAATCCTCAATCCTCAATATTCAACGCACAACCCTCAAACTTCAATCATCAATACTCAACCATCAATCCTCAATTCTCAGTACTCAATCGTCAGCCTTCAATCCTCAACACACAATCTTCAATCCTCAATCCTCAATCTTCAATTCTCTATCTTCGATACTCAATACTGAATCTTCAATCCTCAATTCTCAATTTTCAATCCTCAATCCTCAACCCTCAGTTATCGTCCTCAATTCTCGATTCTCAATCCTCAATCCTCAATCCTCAATCTTCAATCCTCAATAATCTATCTCCAATCCTAGATCCCCAATCCCCAATCCTCAATCCTTAATCCTCAATCTTCAATCCTCAATCCCCAGTCCTCAATCTTAAATCCTCAATCCTCAACACTCAATCCTCAATCCTCAATCTTCAATCATCAATACTCAATCTTCAATCCTCAATCCTCAGCCCTCAATCCTCAATCCTCAATTCTCAATCCTCAATACTCAGTCGTCAATCGTCAATCTTCAATCCACAATCCTCAACCCTCAATCGTCAATCCTCAATCCTCAATCCTCATTCCTCAGACCTCAATCCTCGACCGTCAGTCCTCATCCTCAATTCTCAATTCTAAATCCTCAATACTCAATTCTCAACCTTCAATCCTCAATAATCAATCTCCAATCCTAGATCCTCAATCCCCAATCCTCAATCCTCATTCCTCAAACCTCAATCCTCAACCCTCAGTCCTCATCCTCCATCCTCAATCCTCAATCCTCAATCCTCAATCTTCAATCCACAATCCTCAACCCTCAATCGTCAATCCTCAATCCTCAATCCTCATTCCTCAGACCTCAATCCTCGACCGTCAGTCCTCATCCTCAATTCTCAATTCTAAATCCTCAATACTCAATTCTCAACCTTCAATCCTCAATAATCAATCTCCAATCCTAGATCCTCAATCCCCAATCCTCAATCCTTAATCCTCAATCTTCAATCCTCAATCCCCAGTCCTCAATCTTCAGTCCTCAATCCTCTATCGTCAATCCTCAATCCTCAAACATCAAACCTCAATCCTCAATCCTCAATCTTCAATCCTCAATACTCAATCTTCATTCCTCAATTCTCAATCCTCAATTCTCAATCCTCAATACTCACGCATCAATCCTCAATCCTCAATCCTCAATCCTCATTCTTCAATCCTCAATCCACAATCCTCAATCTGCAATCCTCAATACTCAATCCTCAATCCTCAATCGTCAATCCTCAAATCCTCAATCGTCAGTCCTCAAACCTCAATCCTCAATACTCAACCCTCAATCCTCAATGCTCAATCGTCAGTCTTCAATCCTCAACACTCAATCTTCAATCCTCAATCTTCAATCCTCAACACTCAATCTTCAATCCTCAATCCTCAATCTTCAATCCTCAATACTCAATCCTCAATCCTCAATCCTGAAATCCTCAATCCTCAATATTAAACGCACAACCCTCAAACTTCAATCATCAATACTCAACCATCAATCCTCAATTCTCAGTACTCAATCGTCAGCCTTCAATCCTCAACACACAATCTTCAATCCTCAATCCTCAATCTTCAATTCTCTATCTTCGATACTCAATACTGAATCTTCAATCCTCAATTCTCAATTTTCAATCCTCAATCCTCAACCCTCAGTTATCGTCCTCAATTCTCGATTCTCAATCCTCAATCCTCAATCCTCAATCTTCAATCCTCAATAATCTATCTCCAATCCTAGATCCCCAATCCCCAATCCTCAATCCTTAATCCTCAATCTTCAATCCTCAATCCCCAGTCCTCAATCTTAAATCCTCAATCCTCAACACTCAATCCTCAATCCTCAATCTTCAATCATCAATACTCAATCTTCAATCCTCAATCCTCAGCCCTCAATCCTCAATCCTCAATTCTCAATCCTCAATACTCAGTCGTCAATCGTCAATCCTCAATCCCCAATCCTCAATCTTCAATCCTCAATCCTCAATCCTCAATCCTCATTCCTCAATCCTCAATCTTCAATCCTCAATACTCAATCTTCAATCCTCAATCCTCAATCCTCAATACTCAATACTCAATCCTCAATCCTCAATCCTCAATCTTCAATCCTCAATACTCAATCTGCAATCCTCAATCCTCAATCGTCAATCCTCAACCCTCATTCTTCAATCTTCAATACCCAATCCTCAATCTTCAATCCTCAATACTCAATCCTCAATTCTCAATCCTCAATCCTCAATCCTCAGACCTCAAACATCAATATTCAACTCTCAGTCCTCGTCATCAATCCACAAACCTCAATCCTCAATCCTCGATCTTCAATCATCAATATTCAATGCTCAATCATCAATCCTCAATCCTCAATCGTCAATCCTCAATCCTCAATCCTCAATCCTCAATCCTCAATCCTCAATCCTCAATCTTCAATCCTCAATCCTCAATCCTGAATCCTCAATCCTCAATCATCAATCCTCAACACTCAATCTTCAATCCTCAATCCTCAATCTTCAATCCTCAATACTCAATCTTCAATCCCCAATCCTTAATACTCAATCCTCAATCCTCATTCATCAATCCTCAATACCCAATCCTCAATCTTCAATCCTCAATCCTCAATCCCCAATCCTCAATCCTCAATCCTCAGACTTCAAGCATCAAGACTCAACCCTCAGTCCTCGTCCTCAATCCACAACCCTCAATCCTCAATCCTCGATTTTCATTCATCAATATTCAACCTTCAAACGTCAATCCTCAATACTCAATCCTCAATCCTCAATCCTCAACGTTCAATCCTCAATACCCAATTCTCAATCTCCAATCCTCAATTCTCAGTCTTCAATCCTCAATCCTCCATCCTCAATCCTCTGTCCTCAAACCTCAATCCTGAATCCTCAATCCTGGATCCTCAATCTTCTACCCTCAGTCCTCAACAATCAGTTGTCAATCCTCAATCCTCAATAGAATATCATCAATTCACAGTTTTCAATACTCAGTACTCAATCCGCAATTTTTAAATCTCTATCCACAAACATCAATTCTCATCACTCAACCCTCAACACTCAGTCCTCAATGTTCAATCCTCAATCCTCAATTCTCAATCTTCAATCGTCAATACTGAATCTTCAATCCTCAATCCTCAATCCTCAATCCTCAATCCTCAATCCTCATTCCTTAAACCTCAATCCTCAACCCTCAGTCCTCATCCTTAATTCTCAATTCTCAATCCTCAATCCTCAATTCTCAATCATCAATCCTCAATAATCAATATCCAATCCTAGATCCTCAATCCCCAATCCTCATTGCTCAATCCTCAATCTTCAATCCTCAATCCCCAGTCCACAATCCTCAATCCTCAATCCTCAATCCTCAATCAACAATACTCAATCTTCAATAATCAATCCTCTATCCTCAATCCTCAATCCTCAATATTCAATCCTCAATCCTCGATCCTCAATTCTCAATTCTCAATCCTCAATCCTCAATCCTCAGACCTCAAACATCAATACTCAACCCTCAGTCCACGTCATCAATCCTCAATTCTCAATCCTCAAACCTCAATCCTGAATCCTCAATCTTCAATCCTCAATACTCAATCTTCAATTGTCAATCCTCAAACCTCAATCCTCAATCCTCAATATTCAACGCACAACCCTCAAACTTCAATCCTCAATACTCAACCATCAATCCTCAATTCTCAGTACTCAATCGTCAGCCTTCAATCCTCAACACACAATCTTCAATCCTCAATCCTCAATCTTCAATTCTCTATCTTCGATACTCAATACTGAATCTTCAATCCTCAATTCTCAATTTTCAATCCTCAATCCTCAATCCTCAGTTATCGTCCTCAATTCTCAATTCTCAATCCTCAATCCTCAATCCTCAATGTTCAATCCTCAATAATCTATCTCCAATCCTAGATCCCCAATCCCCAATCCTCAATCCTTAATCCTCAATCTTCAATCCTCAATCCCCAGTCCTCAATCTTAAATCCTCAATCCTCAACACTCAATCCTCAATCCTCAATCTTCAATCATCAATACTCAATCTTCAATCCTCAATCCTCAACCCTCAATCCTCAATCCTCAATTCTCAATCCTCAATACTCAGTCGTCAATCGTCAATCCTCAATCCCCAATCCTCAATCTTCAATCCTCAATACTCAATCCTCAATCCTCAATCCTCAATCCTCAATCTTCAATCCTCAATACTCAATCTTCAATCCTCAATCCTCAACCCTCAATACTCAATACTCAATCCTCAATCCTCAATCCTCAATCTTCAATCCTCAATACTCAATCTGCAATCCTCCATCCTCAATCGTCAATCCTCAACCCTCATTCTTCAATCTTCAACACCCAATCCTCAATCTTCAATCCTCAATACTCAATCCTCAATTCTCAATCCTCAATCCTCAATCCTCAGACCTCAAACATCAATATTCAACCCTCAGTCCTGGTCCTCAATCCACAAACCTCAATCCTCAATCCTCGATCTTCAATCATCAATATTCAATACTCAATCCTCAATCCTCAATCCTCAATCCTCAATCCTCAATCCTCAATCCTCAATCCTCAATCCTCAATCCTCAATCTTCAATCCTCAACCCTCAATCCTGAATCCTCAATCCTCAATCATCAATCCTCAACACTCAATCTTCAATCCTCAATCCTCAATCTTCAATCCTCAATACTCAATCTTCAATCCCCAATCCTTAATACTCAATCCTCAATCCTCATTCATCAATCCTCAATACCCAATCCTCAATCTTCAATCCTCAATCCTCAATCCGCAATCCTCAATCCTCAATCCTCAGACCTCAAGCATCAAGACTCAACCCTCAGTCCTCGTCCTCAATCCACAACCCTCAATCCTCAATCCTCGATTTTCATTCATCAATATTCAACCTTCAAACCTCAATCCTCAATACTCAATCCTCAATCCTCAATCCTCAACGTTCAATCCTCAATACCCAATTCTCAATCTCCAATCCTCAATTCTCAGTCTTCAATCCTCAATCCTCAATCCTCAATCCTCTGTCCTCAATAATCTATCTCCAATCCTAGATCCGCAATCCCCAATCCTCACTCCTTAATCCTCAATCTTCAATCCTCAATCCCCAGTCCTCAATCTTAAATCCTCAATCCTCAACACTCAATCCTCAATCCTCAATCTTCAATCATCAATACTCAATCTTCAATCCTCAATCCTCAACCCTCAATCCTCAAACCTCAATTCTCAATCCTCAATACTCAGTCGTCAATCGTCAATCCTCAATCCCCAATCCTCAATCTTCAATCCTCAATCTTCAATCCTCAATACTCAATCTTCAATCCTCAATCCTCAATCCTCAATCCTCAATACTCAATCCTCAATCCTCAATCCTCAATCTTCAATCCTCACTACTCAATCTGCAATCCTCAATCCTCAATCCTCAATCCTCAAACCACATTCTTCAATCTTCAATACCCAATCCTCAATCTTCAATCCTCAATACTCAATCCTCAATTCTCAATCCTCAATCCTCAATCGTCAGACCTCAAACATCAATATTCAACCCTCAGTCCTCGTCCTCAATCCACAAACCTCAATCCTCAATCCTCGATCTTCAATCATCATATTCAATACTCAATCCTCAATCCTCAATCCTCAATCCTCAATCCTCAATCCTCAATCCTCAATCCTCAATCCTCAATCTTCAATCCTCAATACTCAATCTTCAATCCCCAATCCTTAATACTCAATCCTCAATCCTCAATCGTCAATCCTCAAACCGCAATCCTCTATCATCAATACTCAATCCTCAATCCTCAATCCTCAATCCTCAATCTTCAATCCTCAGTACTCAATCTTCTATCTGCAATCCTTAATCCTCAATCCTCAATCCTCAATCCGCAATCCGCAATCTTCCATCCTCAATCCTCAATCCTCAATCCTCAATCCTCAATATTCAATCCTCAATACTCGATCCTCAATTCTCAATTTTCAATCCTCAATCCTCAATCCTCAGACCTTAAACATCAATACTCAACCCTCAGTCCACGTCATTAATCCTCAATTCTCAATCCTCAAACCTCAATCCTGAATCCTCAATCTTCAATCCTCAATACTCAATCTTCAATCCTCAATCCTCAAACCTCAATCCTCAATCCTCAATACTCAATCGTCAGTCTTCAATCCTCAACACTCAATCTTCAATCCTCAATCCCCAATCCTCAATCCTCAATCCTCACACTTCAATCCTCAATACCCAATCCTCAATATTCAATCCTCGATCCTCAATCCTCACTTCTCAATCCTCAATCCTCAGTCCTCAGTCCTCAAACATCAACCCTCAACTATCAGCCCTCAACACTCAATCTTCAATCCTCAATCCCCAATCCTCAATCCTCAATCCTCACTCTTCAATCCACAATACCCAATCCTCAATATTCAATCCTCGATCCTCAATCATCACTTCTCAATCCTCAATCCTCAGTCCACAGTCCTCAAACAGCAGCCGTCAACTCCCAGCCCTCATCCTCAATCCTCAATCCTCAATCCTCAATCCTCAATCCTCAATCCTCAATCTTCTATCTTCAATCATCAACACTCAATCTTCAATCCTCAATCCTCAGTCCTCAAACCTCAATTCTGAATCCTCAATCCCCAATCCTCAATCATCAATCCTCAATCCTCAATCCTCAATCCTCAATCCTCAATCTTCAATCCTCAATACTCAATCTTCAATCCTCAATCCTCAATCCTCAATCCTCAATACTCAATCCTCAATCCTCAATCCTCAATCCTCAATCGTCAATCCTCAACACTCAATCTGCAATCCTCAATCCTCAATCCTCAATCCTCAACCCTCATTCTTCAATCTTCAATACCCAATCCTCAATCTTCAATCCTCAATACTCAATCCTCAATTCTCAATCCTCAATCCTCAATTCTCAGACCTCAAACATCAATATTCAACCCTCAGTCCTCGTCCTCAATCCACAAACCTCAATCCTCAATCCTCGATCTTCAATCATCAAGATTCAATACTCAATCCTCAATCCTCAATCCTCAATCCTCAATCCTCAATCCTCAATCCTCAATCCTCAATCCTCAATCCTCAATCTTCAATCCTCAATCCTCAATAACCAATCTCCTATCCTAGATCCTCAATCCCCAATCCGCAATCCTTAATCCTCAATCTTCAGTCCTCAATACCCAGCCCTCAATCTTCAATCCTCAATACTCAATCCTCAATCCTCAATCCTCAGCCAACAACACTCAATCCTCAATCCTCAAACCTCAACCCTCAACCGTCAGTCCTCGTCCTCAATCCTCAACACTCAATCCTCAATCCTCAATTTTCAATCATCAATACTCAGTCTTCAATCCTCAATCCTCAATCGTACATCCTCAAGCCTCAATCCTCAATCCTCAATCTTCAATCCTCAAGCCTCAACCCTCAATCCTCAGTCCTCAAACCTCAATTCCGAAACCTCAATCCTGAATCCTCAATCTTCATCCCTCAGTCCGCAACAATCAATTGTCAATCCTCAATCCTCACTAGAGAATCCTCAATTCACAGTTTTGAATATTCAATCCCCAATCTTCAATATTCAAATCTCAATCCACAAACATCAATGCTCCTCACTCGGCCCTCAACACTCAGTCCTCAATCTTCTATCCTCAACCCTCATTCTTCAATCTTCAATACCCAATCCTCAATCTTCAATCCTCAATACTCAATCCTCAATTCTCAATCCTCAATCCTCAATCCTCAGACCTCAAACATCAATATTCAACCCTCAGTCCTCGTCCTCAATCCACAAACCTCAATCCTCAATCCTCGATCTTCAATCATCAAGATTCAATACTCAATCCTCAATCCTCAATCCTCAATCCTCAATCCTCAATCCTCAATCCTCAATCCTCAATCCTCAATCTTCAATCCTCAATCCTCAATAACCAATCTCCTATCCGAGATCCTCAATCCCCAATCCGCAATCCTTAATCCTCAATCTTCAGTCCTCAATACCCAGCCCTCAATCTTCAATCCTCAATACTCAATCCTCAATCCTCAATCCTCAGCCAACAACACTCAATCCTCAATCCTCAAACCTCAACCCTCAACCGTCAGTCCTCGTCCTCAATCCTCAACACTCAATCCTCAATCCTCAATTTTCAATCATCAATACTCAGTCTTCAATCCTCAATCCTCAATCGTACATCCTCAAGCCTCAATCCTCAATCCCCAATCTTCAATCCTCAATCCTCAACCCTCAATCCTCAGTCCTCAAACCTCAATTCCGAATCCTCAATCCTGAATCCTCAATCTTCATCCCTCAGTCCGCAACAATCAATTGTCAATCCTCAATCCTCACTAGAGAATCCTCAATTCACAGTTTTGAATATTCAATCCCCAATCTTCAATCTTCAAATCTCAATCCACAAACATCAATGCTCCTCACTCGGCCCTCAACACTCAGTCCTCAATCTTCTATCCTCAATCCTCAATACTCAATCTTCAATCCTCAATACTCAATCTTCAATCCTCAATCCTCAATACTCAATCCTCAATCCTCAATCCTCAATCCTCAATCCTCAATCCTCATTCCTCAAACCTCAATCCTCAACCCTCAGTCCTCATCCTCCATCCTCAATCCTCAATCCTCAATACTCAATACTCAATCCTCAATCCTCAATCCTCAATCTTCAATCCTCAACACTCAATCTGCAATCCTCAATCCTCAATCCTCAATCCTCAACTCTCATTCTTCAATCTTCAATACCCAATCCTCAATCTTCAATCCTCAATACTCAATCCTCAATTCTCAATCCTCAATCCTCAATCCTCAGACCTCAAACATCAATATTCAACCCTCAGTCCTCGTCCTCAATCCACAAACCTCAATCCTCAATCCTCGATCTTCAATCATCCATGTTCAATACTCAATCCTCAATCCTCAATCCTCAATCCTCAATCCTCAATCCTCAATTCTGAAATCCTCAATCCTCAATATTCAACACACAACCCTCAACCTTCAATCCTCAATACTCAACCATCAATCCTCAATTTTCAATCATCAATACTCAGTCTTCAATCCTCAATCCTCAATCGTCCATCCTCAAGCCTCAATCCTCAATCCTCAATCTTCAATCCTCAATCCTCAACCCTCAATCCTCAGTCCTCAAACCTCAATTCCGAATCCTCAATCCTGAATCCTCAATCTTCATCCCTCAGTCCGCAACAATCAATTGTCAATCCTCAATCCTCACTAGAGAATCCTCAATTCACAGTTTTGAATATTCAATCCCCAATCTTCAATCTTCAAATCTCAATCCACAAACATCAATGCTCCTCACTCGGCCCTCAACACTCAGTCCTCAATCTTCTATCCTCATCCTCAATACTCAATCTTCAGTCCTCAATACTCAATCTTCAATCCTCAATCCTCAATACTCAATCCTCAATCCTCAATCCTCAATCCTCAATCCTCAATCCTCATTCCTCAAACCTCAATCCTCAACCCTCAGTCCTCATCCTCCATCCTCAATCCTCAATCCTCAATCCTCAATCTTCAATCCTCAATACTCAATCTTCATTCCTCAATTCTCAATCCTCAATTCTCAATCCTCAATCCTCACTCATCAATCCTCAATCCTCAATCCTCAATCCTCATTCTTCAATCCTCAATCCTCAATCCTCAATCTGCAATCCTCAATACTCAATCCTCAATCCTCAATCGTCAATCCTCAAATCCTCAATCGTCAGTCCTCAAACCTCAATCCTCAATACTCAATCCTCAATCCTCAATGCTCAATCGTCAGTCTTCAATCCTCAACACTCAATCTTCAATCTTCAATCTTCAATCCTCAACACTCAATCATCAATCCTCAATCCTCAATCTTCAATCCTCAATACTCAATCTTCAATCTTCAATCCTCAATCCTCAATCGTCAATCCTAAATCCCCAATCCTCTATCATCAACCCTCAATCCTCAATACTCAATCCTCAATCCTCAATCCTCAATCCTCAATCCTCAATCCTCAATTCTGAAATCCTCAATCCTCAATATTCAACACACAACCCTCAACCTTCAATCCTCAATACTCAACGATCAATCCTCAATTCTCAATACTCAATCGTCAGTCTTCAATCCTCAACACTCAATCTTCAATCCTCAACCCTCAATCTTCAAACCTCAATCCTCAATCTGCAATCCTCAATATTCAATCCTCAATACTCAATCTTCAATCCCCAATACTCAATCCTAAAATCCTCAATCCTCAATATTCAACACACAACACTCAACCACCAATCCACAATACTCAACCATCAATGCTCAATTCTCAATACTCAATCTTCAATCCTCAATTGCCAATTCTCAATCCTCAATCCTCAATCCTCAGTCTTCAAACCTCAACACTCAATCTTCAATCTTCAATCCTCAATCCTCAATCCTCAATCCTGAATCGTCAATCCTCAAATCCTCAATCGTCAGTCCTCAAACCTCAATCCTCAATACTCAATCCTCAATCCTTAATGCTCAATCGTCAGTCTTCAATCCTCAACACTCAATCTTCAATCCTCAATCTTCAATCCTCAACACTCAATCTTCAATCCTCAATCCTCAATCTTCAATCCTCAATACTCAATCTTCAATCCTCAATCCACAATCCTCAATCGTCAATCCTAAATCCCCAATCCTCTATCATCAACCCTCAATCCTCAATCCTCAATACTCAATCCTCAATCCTCAATCCTCAATCCTCAATCCTCAATCCTCAATCAACAATACTCAATCTTCAATAATCAATCCTCTATCCTCAATCCTCAATCCTCAATACTCAACCATAAATCCTCATTCATCAATCCTCAACACCCAATCCTCAATCTTCAATCCTCAATCCTTAATCCCCAATCCTCAATCCTCAATCCTCAGACCTCAAGCATCAAGACTCAACCCTCAGTCCTCGTCCTCAATCCACAACCCTCAATCCTCAATCCTCGATTTTCATTCATCAATATTCAACCTTCAAACCTCAATCCTCAATATTCAATCCTCAATCCTCAATCCTCAACGTTCAATCCTCAATACCCAATTCTCAATCTCCAATCCTCAATTCTCAGTCTTCAATCCTCAATCCTCAACCCTCAATCCTCTTTTCTCAAACCTCAATCCTGAATCCTCAATCCTGGATCCTCAATCTTCAACACTCAGTCCTCAACAATCAGTTATCAATCCTCAATCCTCAATAGAATATCATCAATTCACAGTTTTCAATACTCAGTACTCAATCCGCAATTTTTAAATCTCTATCCACAAACATCAATTCTCATCACTCAACCCTCAACACTCAGTCCTCAATGTTCAATCCTCAATACTCAATCTTCAATCCTCAATCCTCAATCCTCAATCCTCAATCCTCAATACTCAATACTCAATCCTCAATCCTCAATCCTGAATCTTCAATCCTCAACACTCAATCTGCAATCCTCAATCCTCAATCCTCAATCCTCAACCCTCATTCTTCAATCTTCAATACCCAATCCTCAATCTTCAATCCTCAATACTCAATCCTCAATTCTCAATCCTCAATCCTCAATCCTCAGACCTCAAACATCAATATTCAACCCTCAGTCCTCGTCCTCAATCCACAAACCTCAATCCTCAATCCTCGATCTTCAATCATCAATGTTCAATACGCAATCCTCAATCCTCAATCCTCAATCCTCAATCCTCAATCCTCAATTCTGAAATCCTCTTATCCTCAATATTCAACACACAACCCTCAACCTTCAATCCTCAATACTCAACCATCAATCCTCAATTTTCAATCATCAATACTCAGTCTTCAATCCTCAATCCTCAATCGTCCATCCTCAAGCCTCAATCCTCAATCCTCAATCTTCAATCCTCAATCCTCAACCCTCAATCCTCAGTCCTCAAACCTCAATTCCGAATCCTCAACCCTGAATCCTCAATCTTCATCCCTCAGTCCGCAACAATCAATTGTCAATCCTCAATCCTCACTAGAGAATCCTCAATTCACAGTTTTGAATATTCAATTCCCAATCTTCAATCTTCAAATCTCAATCCACAAACATCAATGCTCCTCACTCGGCCCTCAACACTCAGTCCTCAATCTTCTATCCTCAATCCTCAATACTCAACCTTCAATCCTCAATACTCAATCTTCAATCCTCAATCCTCAATACTCAATCCTCAATCCTCAATCCTCAATCCTCAATCCTCAATCCTCATTCCTCAAACCTCAATCCTCAACCCTCAGTCCTCATCCTCCACCCTCAATCCTCAATCCTCAATCCTCAATCTTCAATCCTCAATACTCAATCTTCATTCCTCAATTCTCAATCCTCAATTCTCAATCCTCAATCCTCACTCATCAATCCTCAATCCTCAATCCTCAATCCTCATTCTTCAATCCTCAATCCTCAATCCTCAATCTGCAATCCTCAATACTCAATCCTCAATCCTCAATCGTCAATCCTCAAATCCTCAATCGTCAGTCCTCAAACCTCAATCCTCAATACTCAATCCTCAATCCTCAATGCTCAATCGTCAGTCTTCAATCCTCAACACTCAATCTTCAATCCTCAATCTTCAATCCTCAACACTCAATCTTCAATCCTCAATCCTCAATCTTCAATCCTCAATACTCAATCTTCAATCCTCAATCCTCAATCGTCAATCCTAAATCCCCAATCCTCTATCATCAACCCTCAATCCTCAATACACAATCCTCAATCCTCAATCCTCAATCCTCAATCCTCAATCCTCAATTCTGAAATCCTCAATCCTCAATATTCAACACACAACCCTCAACCTTCAATCCTCAATACTCAACGATCAATCCTCAATTCTCAATACTCAATCGTCAGTCTTCAACCCTCAACACTCAATCTTCAATCCTCAATCCTCAATCTTCAAACCTCAATCCTCAATCTGCAATCCTCAATATTCAATCCTCAATACTCAATCTTCAATCCCCAATACTCAACCCTAAAATCCTCAATCCTCAATATTCAACACACAACACTCAACCACCAATCCACAATACTCAACCATCAATGCTCAATTCTCAATACTCAATCTTCAATCCTCAATTGCCAATTCTCAATCCTCAATCCTCAATCCTCAGTCTTCAAACCTCAACACTCAATCTTCAATCTTCAATCCTCAATCCTCAATCCTCAGTCCTCAATCCGCATTCCTCAGACCTCAATCCTCGACCCTCAGTCCTCATCCTCAATTCTCAATTCTAAATCCTCAATCCTCAATTCTCAACCTTCAATCCTCAATAATCAATCTCCAATCCTAGATCCTCAATTCCCAATCCTCAATCCTTAATCCTCAATCTTCAATCCTCAATCCCCAGTCCTCAATCTTCAATCCTCAATCCTCTATCGTCAATCCTCAATCCTCAAACCTCAATCCTCAATCCTCAATCCTCAATCTTCAATCCTCAATACTCAATCTTCATTCCTCAATTCTCAATCCTCAATTTTCAATCCTGAATCCTCACTCATCAATCCTCAATCCTCAATCCTCAATCCTCATTCTTCAATCCTCAATCCTCAATCCTCAATCTGCAATCCTCAATACTCAATCCTCAATCCTGAATCGTCAATCCTCAAATCCTCAATCGTCAGTCCTCAAACATCAATCCTCAATACTCAATCCTCAATCCTCAATGCTCAGTCGTCAGTCTTCAATCCTCAACACTCAATCTTCAATCCTCAATCTTCAATCCTCAACACTCAATCTTCAATCCTCAATCCTCAATCTTCAATCCTCAATACTCAATCTTCAATCCTCAATCCACAATCCTCAATCGTCAATCCTCAACCCTCAATCCTCAATCCTCAATCCTCAATCAACAATACTCAATCTTCAATAATCAATCCTCTATCCTCAATCCTCAATCCTCAATACTCAACCATAAATCCTCAATTCTCAATACTCAATAGAATCTCCTGAATTCTCTGGATTCAATGCCCAAACATCAATCCTCAACCCTCAGCCCTCATTCTCAATCCTCAATCCTCAATCCTCAATCCTCAATTTTCAATCCTCAATCCTCAACCCTCAGTCCTCATCCTCAATTCTCAATTCTCAATCCTCAACCCTCAATCCTCAATCTTCAATCCTCAATCCTCAATCCTGAATCCTCAATCCTCAATCATCAATCCTCAATCCTCAATCTTCAATCCTCAGTACTCAATCTTCATTCCTCAATTCTCAATCCTCAATTCTGAATCCTGAATCCTCACTCATCAATCCTCAATCCTCAATCCTCAATCCTCATTCTTCAATCCTCAATCCTCAATCCTCAATCTGCAATCCTCAATACTCAATCCTCAATCCTGAATCGTCAATCCTCAAATCCTCAATCGTCAGTCCTTAAACATCAATCCTCAATACTCAATCCTCAATCCTCAATGCTCAATCGTCAGTCTTCAATCCTCAACACTCAATCTTCAATCCTCAATCTTCAATCCTCAACACTCAATCTTCAATCCTCAATCCTCAATCTTCAATCCTCAATACTCAATCTTCAATCCTCAATCCTTAATCCTCAATCTCCAATCCTCAACCCCAGTCCTCAATCTTCAATCCTCAATCCTCTATCGTCAATCCTCAATCCTCAAACCTCAATCCTCAATCCTCAATCCTCAATCTTCAATCCTCAATACTCAATCTTCATTCCTCAATTCTCAATCCTCAATTCTCAATCCTGAATCCTCACTCATCAATCCTCAATCCTCAATCCTCAATCCTCATTCTTCAATCCTCAATCCTCAATACTCAATCTGCAATCCTCAATACTCAATCCTCAATCCTGAATCGTCAATCCTCAAATCCTCAATCGTCAGTCCTCAAACCTCAATCCTCAATACTCAATCCTCAATCCTCAATGCTCAATCGTCAGTCTTCAATCCTCAACACTCAATCTTCAATCCTCAATCTTGAATCCTCAACACTCAATCTTCAATCCTCAATCCTCAATCTTCAATCCTCAATACTCAATCTTCAATCCTCAATCCACAATCCTCAATCGTCAATCCTAAATCCCCAATCCTCTATCATCAACTCTCAATCCTCAATCCTCAATACTCAATCCTCAATCCTCAATCCTCAATCCTCAATCCTCAATCCTCAATCAACAATACTCAATCTTCAATAATCAATCCTCTATCCTCAATCCTCAATCCTCAATACTCAACCATAAATCCTCATTCATCAATCCTCAATACCCAATCCTCAATCTTCAATCCTCAATCCTTAATCCCCAATCCTCAATCCTCAATCCTCAGACCTCAAGCATCAAGACTCAACCCTCAGTCCTCGTCCTCAATCCACAACCCTCAATCCTCAATCCTCGATTTTCATTCATCAATATTCAACCTTCAAACCTCAATCCTCAATATTCAATCCTCAATCCTCAATCCTCAACGTTCAATCCTCAATACCCAATTCTCAATCTCCAATCCTCAATTCTCTGTCTTCAATCCTCAATCCTCAACCCTCAATCCTCTTTCCTCAAACCTCAATCCTGAATCCTCAATCCTGGATCCTCAATCTTCAACACTCAGTCCTCAACAATCAGTTATCAATCCTCAATCCTCAATAGAATATCATCAATTCACAGTTTTCAATACTCAGTACTCAATCCGCAATTTTTAAATCTCTATCCACAAACATCAATTCTCATCACTCAACCCTCAACACTCAGTCCTCAATGTTCAATCCTCAATACTCAATCTTCAATCCTCAATCCTCAATCCTCAATCCTCAATCCTCAATACTCAATACTCAATCCTCAATCCTCAATCCTGAATCTTCAATCCTCAACACTCAATCTGCAATCCTCAATCCTCAATCCTCAATCCTCAACCCTCATTCTTCAATCTTCAATACCCAATCCTCAATCTTCAATCCTCAATACTCAATCCTCAATTCTCAATCCTCAATCCTCAATCCTCAGACCTCAACCATCAATATTCAACCCTCAGTCCTCGTCCTCAATCCACAAACCTCAATCCTCAATCCTCGATCTTCAATCATCAATGTTCAATACGCAATCCTCAATCCTCAATCCTCAATCCTCAATCCTCAATCCTCAATTCTGAAATCCTCTTATCCTCAATATTCAACACACAACCCTCAACCTTCAATCCTCAATACTCAACCATCAATCCTCAATTTTCAATCATCAATACTCAGTCTTCAATCCTCAATCCTCGATCGTCCATCCTCAAGCCTCAATCCTCAATCCTCAATCTTCAATCCTCAATCCTCAACCCTCAATCCTCAGTCCTCAAACCTCAATTCCGAATCCTCAATCCTGAATCCTCAATCTTCATCCCTCAGTCCGCAACAATCAATTGTCAATCCTCAATCCTCACTAGAGAATCCTCAATTCACAGTTTTGAATATTCAATTCCCAATCTTCAATCTTCAAATCTCAATCCACAAACATCAATGCTCCTCACACGGCCCTCAACACTCAGTCCTCAATCTTCTATCCTCAATCCTCAATACTCAACCTTCAATCCTCAATACTCAATCTTCAATCCTCAATCCTCAATACTCAATCCTCAATCCTCAATCCTCAATCCTCAATCCTCAATCCTCATTCCTCAAACCTCAATCCTCAACCCTCAGTCCTCATCCTCCACCCTCAATCCTCAATCCTCAATCCTCAATCTTCAATCCTCAATACTCAATCTTCATTCCTCAATTCTCAATCCTCAATTCTCAATCCTCAATCCTCACTCATCAATCCTCAATCCTCAATCCTCAATCCTCATTCTTCAATCCTCAATCCTCAATCCTCAATCTGCAATCCTCAATACTCAATCCTCAATCCTCAATCGTCAATCCTCAAATCCTCAATCGTCAGTCCTCAAACCTCAATCCTCAATACTCAATCCTCAATCCTCAATGCTCAATCGTCAGTCTTCAATCCTCAACACTCAATCTTCAATCCTCAATCTTCAATCCTCAACACTCAATCTTCAATCCTCAATCCTCAATCTTCAATCCTCAATACTCAATCTTCAATCCTCAATCCTCAATCGTCAATCCTAAATCCCCAATCCTCTATCATCAACCCTCAATCCTCAATACACAATCCTCAATCCTCAATCCTCAATCCTCAATCCTCAATCCTCAATTCTGAAATCCTCAATCCTCAATATTCAACACACAACCCTCAACCTTCAATCCTCAATACTCAACGATCAATCCTCAATTCTCAATACTCAATCGTCAGTCTTCAACCCTCAACACTCAATCTTCAATCCTCAATCCTCAATCTTCAAACCTCAATCCTCAATCTGCAATCCTCAATATTCAATCCTCAATACTCAATCTTCAATCCCCAATACTCAACCCTAAAATCCTCAATCCTCAATATTCAACACACAACACTCAACCACCAATCCACAATACTCAACCATCAATGCTCAATTCTCAATACTCAATCTTCAATCCTCAATTGCCAATTCTCAATCCTCAATCCTCAATCCTCAGTCTTCAAACCTCAACACTCAATCTTCAATCTTCAATCCTCAATCCTCAATCCTCAGTCCTCAATCCGCATTCCTCAGACCTCAATCCTCGACCCTCAGTCCTCATCCTCAATTCTCAATTCTAAATCCTCAATCCTCAATTCTCAACCTTCAATCCTCAATAATCAATCTCCAATCCTAGATCCTCAATTCCCAATCCTCAATCCTTAATCCTCAATCTTCAATCCTCAATCCCCAGTCCTCAATCTTCAATCCTCAATCCTCTATCGTCAATCCTCAATCCTCAAACCTCAATCCTCAATCCTCAATCCTCAATCTTCAATCCTCAATACTCAATCTTCATTCCTCAATTCTCAATCCTCAATTTTCAATCCTGAATCCTCACTCATCAATCCTCAATCCTCAATCCTCAATCCTCATTCTTCAATCCTCAATCCTCAATCCTCAATCTGCAATCCTCAATACTCAATCCTCAATCCTGAATCGTCAATCCTCAAATCCTCAATCGTCAGTCCTCAAACATCAATCCTCAATACTCAATCCTCAATCCTCAATGCTCAGTCGTCAGTCTTCAATCCTCAACACTCAATCTTCAATCCTCAATCTTCAATCCTCAACACTCAATCTTCAATCCTCAATCCTCAATCTTCAATCCTCAATACTCAATCTTCAATCCTCAATCCACAATCCTCAATCGTCAATCCTCAACCCTCAATCCTCAATCCTCAATCCTCAATCAACAATACTCCATCTTCAATAATCAATCCTCTATCCTCAATCCTCAATCCTCAATACTCAACCATAAATCCTCAATTCTCAATACTCAATAGAATCTCCTGAATTCTCTGGATTCAATGCCCAAACATCAATCCTCAACCCTCAGCCCTCATTCTCAATCCTCAATCCTCAATCCTCAATCCTCAATTTTCAATCCTCAATCCTCAACCCTCAGTCCTCATCCTCAATTCTCAATTCTCAATCCTCAACCCTCAATCCTCAATCTTCAATCCTCAATCCTCAATCCTGAATCCTCAATCCTCAATCATCAATCCTCAATCCTCAATCTTCAATCCTCAGTACTCAATCTTCATTCCTCAATTCTCAATCCTCAATTCTGAATCCTGAATCCTCACTCATCAATCCTCAATCCTCAATCCTCAATCCTCATTCTTCAATCCTCAATCCTCAATCCTCAATCTGCAATCCTCAATACTCAATCCTCAATCCTGAATCGTCAATCCTCAAATCCTCAATCGTCAGTCCTTAAACATCAATCCTCAATACTCAATCCTCAATCCTCAATGCTCAATCGTCAGTCTTCAATCCTCAACACTCAATCTTCAATCCTCAATCTTCAATCCTCAACACTCAATCTTCAATCCTCAATCCTCAATCTTCAATCCTCAATACTCAATCTTCAATCCTCAATCCTTAATCCTCAATCTCCAATCCTCAACCCCAGTCCTCAATCTTCAATCCTCAATCCTCTATCGTCAATCCTCAATCCTCAAACCTCAATCCTCAATCCTCAATCCTCAATCTTCAATCCTCAATACTCAATCTTCATTCCTCAATTCTCAATCCTCAATTCTCAATCCTGAATCCTCACTCATCAATCCTCAATCCTCAATCCTCAATCCTCATTCTTCAATCCTCAATCCTCAATACTCAATCTGCAATCCTCAATACTCAATCCTCAATCCTGAATCGTCAATCCTCAAATCCTCAATCGTCAGTCCTCAAACCTCAATCCTCAATACTCAATCCTCAATCCTCAATGCTCAATCGTCAGTCTTCAATCCTCAACACTCAATCTTCAATCCTCAATCTTCAATCCTCAACACTCAATCTTCAATCCTCAATCCTCAATCTTCAATCCTCAATACTCAATCTTCAATCCTCAATCCACAATCCTCAATCGTCAATCCTAAATCCCCAATCCTCTATCATCAACTCTCAATCCTCAATCCTCAATACTCAATCCTCAATCCTCAATCGTCAATCCTCAATCCTCAATCCTCAATCAACAATACTCAATCTTCAATAATCAATCCTCTATCCTCAATCCTCAATCCTCAATACTCAACCATAAATCCTCAATTCTCAATACTCAATAGAATCTCCTGAATTCTCTGGATTCAATGCCCAAACATCAATCCTCAACCCTCAGCCCTCATTCTCAATCCTCAATCTTCAATCCTCAATCCTCAATTTTCAATCCTCAATCCTCAACCCTCAGTCCTCATCCTCGATTCTCAATTCTCAATCCTCAATCCTCAATCCTCAATCTTCAATCCTCAATAATCAATCTCCAAACCTAGATCCCCAATCCCCAAACATCAATCCTTAATCCTCAATCTTCAATCCTCAATCCCCAGTCCTCAATCTTAAATCCTCAATGCTCAATCCTCAATCCTCAATCCTCAATCCGCAGTCCGCAATCTTCAATCCTCAATACTCAATCTTCAATCCTAGATCATCAACCCTGAAATCCTCGATCCTCAACATTCAACACACAACCCTCAACCTTCAATCCTCAATACTCAAACATCAATCCTCAATTCTCAATACTCAATCATCAGTCTTCAATCCTCAATACTCAATCTTCAATGCTCAATCCTCAATCCTCAATCCTCAATCCTCAATCCCCACTCATCAATCCTCAATCCTCAATCCTCAATCCTCATTCTTCAATCCTCAATCCTCAATCCTCAATCTGCAATCCTCAATACTCAATCCTCAATCCTCAATCGTCAATCCTCAAACCCCAATCCTCTATCATCAATACTCAATCCTCAATCCTCAATCCTCAATCCTCAATCCTCAATCTTCAATCCTCAGTACTCTATCTTCTATCTGCAATCCTCAATCCTCAATCCTCAATCCGCAATCCGCAATCTTCAATCCTCAATCCTCAATCCTCAATCCTCAATATTCAATCCTCAATCCTCGATCCTCAATTGTCAATTCTCAATCCTCAATCCTCAATCCTCAGACCTCAAACGTCAATACCCAACCCTCAGTCCACGTCATCAATCCTCAATTCTCAATCCTCAATCCTCAATCCTCAATCCTCAATCTTCAATCCTCAATACTCAATCTTCAATCCTCAATCCTCAATCCTCAATCCTCAATCCTCAATACTCAATCGTCAGTCTTCAATCCTCAACACTCAATCTTCAATCCACAATCCCCAATCCTCAATTCTCAATCCTCACTCTTCAAGCCTCAATACCCAATCCTCAATATTCAATCCTCGATCCTCAATCCTCACTTCTCAATCCTCAATAGTCAGTCCTCGGTCCTCAAACATCAACCCTCAACTCTCAGCCCTCAACACTCAATCTTCAATCCTCAATCCCCAATCCTCAATCCTCAATCCTCACTCTTCAATCCTCAATACCCAATCCTCAATATTCAATCCTCGATCCTCAATCCTCACTTCTCAATCCCCAATCCTCAGTCCTCAGTCCTCAAACAGCAACCCTCAACTCCCAGCCCTCATCCTCAATCCTCAATCCTCAAACCTCAATCCTCAATCCGCAATCCTCAATATTCAATCATCAATACTCAATCTTCAATTGTCAATCCTCAAACCTCAATCCTCAATCCTCAATATTCAACGCACAACCCTCAAACTTCAATCCTCAATATTCAACGCACAACCCGCAAACTTCAATCCTCAATACTCAACCATCAATCCTCAATTCTCAGTACTCAATCGTCAGCCTTCAATCCTCAACACACAATCTTCAATCCTCAATCCTCAATCTTCAATTCTCTATCTTCGATACTCAATACTGAATCTTCAATCCTCAATTCTCAATTTTCAATCCTCAATCCTCAATCCTCAGTTATCGTCCTCAATTCTCAATTCTCAATCCTCAATCCTCAATCCTCAATCTTCAATCCTCAATAATCTATCTCCAATCCTAGATCCCCAATCCCCAATCCTCAATCCTTAATCCTCAATCTTCAATCCTCAATCCCCAGTCCTCAATCTTAAATCCTCAATCCTCAACACTCAATCCTCAATCCTCAATCTTCAATCATCAATACTCAATCTTCAATCCTCAATCCTCAACCCTCAATCCTCAATCCTCAATTCTCAATCCTCAATACTCAGTCGTCAATCGTCAATCCTCAATCCCCAATCCTCAGTCATCAATCCTCAATCCTCAATCCTCAATCCTCAATCCTCAATCTTCAATCCTCAATACTCAATCTTCAATCCTCAATCCTCAATCCTCAATCCTCAATCCTCAATCTTCAATCCTCAATACTCAATCTTCAATCCTCAATCCTCAATCCTCAATCCTCAATACTCAATACTCAATCCTCAATCCTCAATCCTCAATCTTCAATCCTCAACACTCAATCTGCAATCCTCAATCCTCAATCCTCAATCCTCAACTCTCATTCTTCAATCTTCAATACCCAATCCTCAATCTTCAATCCTCAATACTCAATCCTCAATTCTCAATCCTCAATCCTCAATCCTCAGACCTCAAACATCAATATTCAACCCTCAGTCCTCGTCCTCAATCCACAAACCTCAATCCTCAATCCTCGATCTTCAATCATCAATGTTCAATACTCAATCCTCAATCCTCAATCCTCAATCCTCAATCCTCAATCCTCAATTCTGAAATCCTCAATCCTCAATATTCAACACACAACCCTCAACCTTCAATCCTCAATACTCAACCATCAATCCTCAATCTTCAATCCTCAATCCTCAATAACCAATCTCCTATCCTAGATCCTCAATCCCCAATCCGCAATCCTTAATCCTCAATCTTCAGTCATCAATACCCAGCCCTCAATCTTCAATCCTCAATACTCAATCCTCAATCCTCAATCCTCAGCCAACAACACTCAATCCTCAATCCTCAAACCTCAACCCTCAACCGTCAGTCCTCATCCTCAATTCTCAATTCTCAATCCTCAACCCTCAATCCTCAATCTTCAATCCTCAATCCTCAATCCTGAATCCTCAATCCTCAATCATCAATCCTCAATCCTCAATCTTCAATCCTCAGTACTCAATCTTCATTCCTCAATTCTCAATCCTCAATTCTGAATCCTGAATCCTCACTCATCAATCCTCAATCCTCAATCCTCAATCCTCATTCTTCAATCCTCAATCCTCAATCCTCAATCTGCAATCCTCAATACTCAATCCTCAATCCTGAATCGTCAATCCTCAAATCCTCAATCGTCAGTCCTTAAACATCAATCCTCAATACTCAATCCTCAATCCTCAATGCTCAATCGTCAGTCTTCAATCCTCAACACTCAATCTTCAATCCTCAATCTTCAATCCTCAACACTCAATCTTCAATCCTCAATCCTCAATCTTCAATCCTCAATACTCAATCTTCAATCCTCAATCCTTAATCCTCAATCTCCAATCCTCAACCCCAGTCCTCAATCTTCAATCCTCAATCCTCTATCGTCAATCCTCAATCCTCAAACCTCAATCCTCAATCCTCAATCCTCAATCTTCAATCCTCAATACTCAATCTTCATTCCTCAATTCTCAATCCTCAATTCTCAATCCTGAATCCTCACTCATCAATCCTCAATCCTCAATCCTCAATCCTCATTCTTCAATCCTCAATCCTCAATACTCAATCTGCAATCCTCAATACTCAATCCTCAATCCTGAATCGTCAATCCTCAAATCCTCAATCGTCAGTCCTCAAACCTCAATCCTCAATACTCAATCCTCAATCCTCAATGCTCAATCGTCAGTCTTCAATCCTCAACACTCAATCTTCAATCCTCAATCTTCAATCCTCAACACTCAATCTTCAATCCTCAATCCTCAATCTTCAATCCTCAATACTCAATCTTCAATCCTCAATCCACAATCCTCAATCGTCAATCCTAAATCCCCAATCCTCTATCATCAACTCTCAATCCTCAATCCTCAATACTCAATCCTCAATCCTCAATCGTCAATCCTCAATCCTCAATCCTCAATCAACAATACTCAATCTTCAATAATCAATCCTCTATCCTCAATCCTCAATCCTCAATACTCAACCATAAATCCTCAATTCTCAATACTCAATAGAATCTCCTGAATTCTCTGGATTCAATGCCCAAACATCAATCCTCAACCCTCAGCCCTCATTCTCAATCCTCAATCTTCAATCCTCAATCCTCAATTTTCAATCCTCAATCCTCAACCCTCAGTCCTCATCCTCGATTCTCAATTCTCAATCCTCAATCCTCAATCCTCAATCTTCAATCCTCAATAATCAATCTCCAAACCTAGATCCCCAATCCCCAAACATCAATCCTTAATCCTCAATCTTCAATCCTCAATCCCCAGTCCTCAATCTTAAATCCTCAATGCTCAATCCTCAATCCTCAATCCTCAATCCGCAGTCCGCAATCTTCAATCCTCAATACTCAATCTTCAATCCTAGATCATCAACCCTGAAATCCTCGATCCTCAACATTCAACACACAACCCTCAACCTTCAATCCTCAATACTCAAACATCAATCCTCAATTCTCAATACTCAATCATCAGTCTTCAATCCTCAATACTCAATCTTCAATGCTCAATCCTCAATCCTCAATCCTCAATCCTCAATCCCCACTCATCAATCCTCAATCCTCAATCCTCAATCCTCATTCTTCAATCCTCAATCCTCAATCCTCAATCTGCAATCCTCAATACTCAATCCTCAATCCTCAATCGTCAATCCTCAAACCCCAATCCTCTATCATCAATACTCAATCCTCAATCCTCAATCCTCAATCCTCAATCCTCAATCTTCAATCCTCAGTACTCTATCTTCTATCTGCAATCCTCAATCCTCAATCCTCAATCCGCAATCCGCAATCTTCAATCCTCAATCCTCAATCCTCAATCCTCAATATTCAATCCTCAATCCTCGATCCTCAATTGTCAATTCTCAATCCTCAATCCTCAATCCTCAGACCTCAAACGTCAATACCCAACCCTCAGTCCACGTCATCAATCCTCAATTCTCAATCCTCAATCCTCAATCCTCAATCCTCAATCTTCAATCCTCAATACTCAATCTTCAATCCTCAATCCTCAATCCTCAATCCTCAATCCTCAATACTCAATCGTCAGTCTTCAATCCTCAACACTCAATCTTCAATCCACAATCCCCAATCCTCAATTCTCAATCCTCACTCTTCAAGCCTCAATACCCAATCCTCAATATTCAATCCTCGATCCTCAATCCTCACTTCTCAATCCTCAATAGTCAGTCCTCGGTCCTCAAACATCAACCCTCAACTCTCAGCCCTCAACACTCAATCTTCAATCCTCAATCCCCAATCCTCAATCCTCAATCCTCACTCTTCAATCCTCAATACCCAATCCTCAATATTCAATCCTCGATCCTCAATCCTCACTTCTCAATCCCCAATCCTCAGTCCTCAGTCCTCAAACAGCAACCCTCAACTCCCAGCCCTCATCCTCAATCCTCAATCCTCAAACCTCAATCCTCAATCCGCAATCCTCAATATTCAATCATCAATACTCAATCTTCAATTGTCAATCCTCAAACCTCAATCCTCAATCCTCAATATTCAACGCACAACCCTCAAACTTCAATCCTCAATATTCAACGCACAACCCTCAAACTTCAATCCTCAATACTCAACCATCAATCCTCAATTCTCAGTACTCAATCGTCAGCCTTCAATCCTCAACACACAATCTTCAATCCTCAATCCTCAATCTTCAATTCTCTATCTTCGATACTCAATACTGAATCTTCAATCCTCAATTCTCAATTTTCAATCCTCAATCCTCAATCCTCAGTTATCGTCCTCAATTCTCAATTCTCAATCCTCAATCCTCAATCCTCAATCTTCAATCCTCAATAATCTATCTCCAATCCTAGATCCCCAATCCCCAATCCTCAATCCTTAATCCTCAATCTTCAATCCTCAATCCCCAGTCCTCAATCTTAAATCCTCAATCCTCAACACTCAATCCTGAATCCTCAATCTTCAATCATCAATACTCAATCTTCAATCCTCAATCCTCAACCCTCAATCCTCAATCCTCAATTCTCAATCCTCAATACTCAGTCGTCAATCGTCAATCCTCAATCCCCAATCCTCAGTCATCAATCCTCAATCCTCAATCCTCAATCCTCAATCCTCAATCTTCAATCCTCAATACTCAATCTTCAATCCTCAATCCTCAATCCTCAATCCTCAATACTCAATACTCAATCCTCAATCCTCAATCCTCAATCTTCAATCCTCAACACTCAATCTGCAATCCTCAATCCTCAATCCTCAATCCTCAACTCTCATTCTTCAATCTTCAATACCCAATCCTCAATCTTCAATCCTCAATACTCAATCCTCAATTCTCAATCCTCAATCCTCAATCCTCAGACCTCAAACATCAATATTCAACCCTCAGTCCTCGTCCTCAATCCACAAACCTCAATCCTCAATCCTCGATCTTCAATCATCAATGTTCAATACTCAATCCTCAATCCTCAATCCTCAATCCTCAATCCTCAATCCTCAATTCTGAAATCCTCAATCCTCAATATTCAACACACAACCCTCAACCTTCAATCCTCAATACTCAACCATCAATCCTCAATCTTCAATCCTCAATCCTCAATAACCAATCTCCTATCCTAGATCCTCAATCCCCAATCCGCAATCCTTAATCCTCAATCTTCAGTCATCAATACCCAGCCCTCAATCTTCAATCCTCAATACTCAATCCTCAATCCTCAATCCTCAGCCAACAACACTCAATCCTCAATCCTCAAACCTCAACCCTCAACCGTCAGTCCTCGTCCTCAATCCTCAACACTCAATCCTCAATCCTCAATTTTCAATCATCAATACTCAGTCTTCAATCCTCAATCCTCAATCGACCATCCTCAAGCCTCAATCCTCAATGCTCAATCTTCAATCCTCAATCCTCAACCCTCAATCCTCAGTCCTCAAACCTCAATTCCGAATCCTTAATCCTGAATCCTCAATCTTCATCCCTCAGTCCGCAACAATCAATTGTCAATCCTCAATCCTCACTAGAGAATCCTCAATTCACAGTTTTGAATATTCAATCCCCAATCTTCAATCTTCAAATCTCAATCCACAAACATCAATGCTCCTCACTCGGCCCTCAACACTCAATACTCAATCTTCTCTCCTCAATCCTCAATACTCAATCTTCAATCCTCAATACTCAATCTTCAATCCTCAATCCTCAATACTCAATCCTCAATCCTCAATCCTCAATCCTCAATCCTCAATCCTCATTCCTCAAACCTCAATCCTCAATCCTCATTCTTCAATCCTCAATCCTCAATCCTCAATCTGCAATCCTCAATACTCAATCCTCAATCCTCAATCGTCAATCCTCAAACCCCAATCCTCTATCATCAATACTCAATCCTCAATCCTCAATCCTCAATCCTCAATCCTCAATCTTCAATCCTCAGTACTCTATCTTCTATCTGCAATCCTCAATCCTCAATCCTCAATCCGCAATCCGCAATCTTCAATCCTCAATCCTCAATCCTCAATCCTCAATATTCAATCCTCAATCCTCGATCCTCAATTGTCAATTCTCAATCCTCAATCCTCAATCCTCAGACCTCAAACGTCAATACCCAACCCTCAGTCCACGTCATCAATCCTCAATTCTCAATCCTCAATCCTCAATCCTCAATCCTCAATCTTCAATCCTCAATACTCAATCTTCAATCCTCAATCCTCAATCCTCAATCCTCAATCCTCAATACTCAATCGTCAGTCTTCAATCCTCAACACTCAATCTTCAATCCACAATCCCCAATCCTCAATTCTCAATCCTCACTCTTCAAGCCTCAATACCCAATCCTCAATATTCAATCCTCGATCCTCAATCCTCACTTCTCAATCCTCAATAGTCAGTCCTCGGTCCTCAAACATCAACCCTCAACTCTCAGCCCTCAACACTCAATCTTCAATCCTCAATCCCCAATCCTCAATCCTCAATCCTCACTCTTCAATCCTCAATACCCAATCCTCAATATTCAATCCTCGATCCTCAATCCTCACTTCTCAATCCCCAATCCTCAGTCCTCAGTCCTCAAACAGCAACCCTCAACTCCCAGCCCTCATCCTCAATCCTCAATCCTCAAACCTCAATCCTCAATCCGCAATCCTCAATATTCAATCATCAATACTCAATCTTCAATTGTCAATCCTCAAACCTCAATCCTCAATCCTCAATATTCAACGCACAACCCTCAAACTTCAATCCTCAATATTCAACGCACAACCCGCAAACTTCAATCCTCAATACTCAACCATCAATCCTCAATTCTCAGTACTCAATCGTCAGCCTTCAATCCTCAACACACAATCTTCAATCCTCAATCCTCAATCTTCAATTCTCTATCTTCGATACTCAATACTGAATCTTCAATCCTCAATTCTCAATTTTCAATCCTCAATCCTCAATCCTCAGTTATCGTCCTCAATTCTCAATTCTCAATCCTCAATCCTCAATCCTCAATCTTCAATCCTCAATAATCTATCTCCAATCCTAGATCCCCAATCCCCAATCCTCAATCCTTAATCCTCAATCTTCAATCCTCAATCCCCAGTCCTCAATCTTAAATCCTCAATCCTCAACACTCAATCCTCAATCCTCAATCTTCAATCATCAATACTCAATCTTCAATCCTCAATCCTCAACCCTCAATCCTCAATCCTCAATTCTCAATCCTCAATACTCAGTCGTCAATCGTCAATCCTCAATCCCCAATCCTCAGTCATCAATCCTCAATCCTCATTCCTCAATCCTCAATCCTCAATCTTCAATCCTCAATACTCAATCTTCAATCCTCAATCCTCAATCCTCAATCCTCAATCCTCAATCTTCAATCCTCAATACTCAATCTTCAATCCTCAATCCTCAATCCTCAATCCTCAATACTCAATACTCAATCCTCAATCCTCAATCCTCAATCTTCAATCCTCAACACTCAATCTGCAATCCTCAATCCTCAATCCTCAATCCTCAACTCTCATTCTTCAATCTTCAATACCCAATCCTCAATCTTCAATCCTCAATACTCAATCCTCAATTCTCAATCCTCAATCCTCAATCCTCAGACCTCAAACATCAATATTCAACCCTCAGTCCTCGTCCTCAATCCACAAACCTCAATCCTCAATCCTCGATCTTCAATCATCAATGTTCAATACTCAATCCTCAATCCTCAATCCTCAATCCTCAATCCTCAATCCTCAATTCTGAAATCCTCAATCCTCAATATTCAACACACAACCCTCAACCTTCAATCCTCAATACTCAACCATCAATCCTCAATCTTCAATCCTCAATCCTCAATAACCAATCTCCTATCCTAGATCCTCAATCCCCAATCCGCAATCCTTAATCCTCAATCTTCAGTCATCAATACCCAGCCCTCAATCTTCAATCCTCAATACTCAATCCTGAATCCTCAATCCTCAGCCAACAACACTCAATCCTCAATCCTCAAACCTCAACCCTCAACCGTCAGTCCTCATCCTCAATTCTCAATTCTCAATCCTCAACCCTCAATCCTCAATCTTCAATCCTCAATCCTCAATCCTGAATCCTCAATCCTCAATCATCAATCCTCAATCCTCAATCTTCAATCCTCAGTACTCAATCTTCATTCCTCAATTCTCAATCCTCAATTCTGAATCCTGAATCCTCACTCATCAATCCTCAATCCTCAATCCTCAATCCTCATTCTTCAATCCTCAATCCTCAATCCTCAATCTGCAATCCTCAATACTCAATCCTCAATCCTGAATCGTCAATCCTCAAATCCTCAATCGTCAGTCCTTAAACATCAATCCTCAATACTCAATCCTCAATCCTCAATGCTCAATCGTCAGTCTTCAATCCTCAACACTCAATCTTCAATCCTCAATCTTCAATCCTCAACACTCAATCTTCAATCCTCAATCCTCAATCTTCAATCCTCAATACTCAATCTTCAATCCTCAATCCTTAATCCTCAATCTCCAATCCTCAACCCCAGTCCTCAATCTTCAATCCTCAATCCTCTATCGTCAATCCTCAATCCTCAAACCTCAATCCTCAATCCTCAATCCTCAATCTTCAATCCTCAATACTCAATCTTCATTCCTCAATTCTCAATCCTCAATTCTCAATCCTGAATCCTCACTCATCAATCCTCAATCCTCAATCCTCAATCCTCATTCTTCAATCCTCAATCCTCAATACTCAATCTGCAATCCTCAATACTCAATCCTCAATCCTGAATCGTCAATCCTCAAATCCTCAATCGTCAGTCCTCAAACCTCAATCCTCAATACTCAATCCTCAATCCTCAATGCTCAATCGTCAGTCTTCAATCCTCAACACTCAATCTTCAATCCTCAATCTTCAATCCTCAACACTCAATCTTCAATCCTCAATCCTCAATCTTCAATCCTCAATACTCAATCTTCAATCCTCAATCCACAATCCTCAATCGTCAATCCTAAATCCCCAATCCTCTATCATCAACTCTCAATCCTCAATCCTCAATACTCAATCCTCAATCCTCAATCGTCAATCCTCAATCCTCAATCCTCAATCAACAATACTCAATCTTCAATAATCAATCCTCTATCCTCAATCCTCAATCCTCAATACTCAACCATAAATCCTCAATTCTCAATACTCAATAGAATCTCCTGAATTCTCTGGATTCAATGCCCAAACATCAATCCTCAACCCTCAGCCCTCATTCTCAATCCTCAATCTTCAATCCTCAATCCTCAATTTTCAATCCTCAATCCTCAACCCTCAGTCCTCATCCTCGATTCTCAATTCTCAATCCTCAATCCTCAATCCTCAATCTTCAATCCTCAATAATCAATCTCCAAACCTAGATCCCCAATCCCCAAACATCAATCCTTAATCCTCAATCTTCAATCCTCAATCCCCAGTCCTCAATCTTAAATCCTCAATGCTCAATCCTCAATCCTCAATCCTCAATCCGCAGTCCGCAATCTTCAATCCTCAATACTCAATCTTCAATCCTAGATCATCAACCCTGAAATCCTCGATCCTCAACATTCAACACACAACCCTCAACCTTCAATCCTCAATACTCAAACATCAATCCTCAATTCTCAATACTCAATCATCAGTCTTCAATCCTCAATACTCAATCTTCAATGCTCAATCCTCAATCCTCAATCCTCAATCCTCAATCCCCACTCATCAATCCTCAATCCTCAATCCTCAATCCTCATTCTTCAATCCTCAATCCTCAATCCTCAATCTGCAATCCTCAATACTCAATCCTCAATCCTCAATCGTCAATCCTCAAACCCCAATCCTCTATCATCAATACTCAATCCTCAATCCTCAATCCTCAATCCTCAATCCTCAATCTTCAATCCTCAGTACTCTATCTTCTATCTGCAATCCTCAATCCTCAATCCTCAATCCGCAATCCGCAATCTTCAATCCTCAATCCTCAATCCTCAATCCTCAATATTCAATCCTCAATCCTCGATCCTCAATTGTCAATTCTCAATCCTCAATCCTCAATCCTCAGACCTCAAACGTCAATACCCAACCCTCAGTCCACGTCATCAATCCTCAATTCTCAATCCTCAATCCTCAATCCTCAATCCTCAATCTTCAATCCTCAATACTCAATCTTCAATCCTCAATCCTCAATCCTCAATCCTCAATCCTCAATACTCAATCGTCAGTCTTCAATCCTCAACACTCAATCTTCAATCCACAATCCCCAATCCTCAATTCTCAATCCTCACTCTTCAAGCCTCAATACCCAATCCTCAATATTCAATCCTCGATCCTCAATCCTCACTTCTCAATCCTCAATAGTCAGTCCTCGGTCCTCAAACATCAACCCTCAACTCTCAGCCCTCAACACTCAATCTTCAATCCTCAATCCCCAATCCTCAATCCTCAATCCTCACTCTTCAATCCTCAATACCCAATCCTCAATATTCAATCCTCGATCCTCAATCCTCACTTCTCAATCCCCAATCCTCAGTCCTCAGTCCTCAAACAGCAACCCTCAACTCCCAGCCCTCATCCTCAATCCTCAATCCTCAAACCTCAATCCTCAATCCGCAATCCTCAATATTCAATCATCAATACTCAATCTTCAATTGTCAATCCTCAAACCTCAATCCTCAATCCTCAATATTCAACGCACAACCCTCAAACTTCAATCCTCAATATTCAACGCACAACCCTCAAACTTCAATCCTCAATACTCAACCATCAATCCTCAATTCTCAGTACTCAATCGTCAGCCTTCAATCCTCAACACACAATCTTCAATCCTCAATCCTCAATCTTCAATTCTCTATCTTCGATACTCAATACTGAATCTTCAATCCTCAATTCTCAATTTTCAATCCTCAATCCTCAATCCTCAGTTATCGTCCTCAATTCTCAATTCTCAATCCTCAATCCTCAATCCTCAATCTTCAATCCTCAATAATCTATCTCCAATCCTAGATCCCCAATCCCCAATCCTCAATCCTTAATCCTCAATCTTCAATCCTCAATCCCCAGTCCTCAATCTTAAATCCTCAATCCTCAACACTCAATCCTGAATCCTCAATCTTCAATCATCAATACTCAATCTTCAATCCTCAATCCTCAACCCTCAATCCTCAATCCTCAATTCTCAATCCTCAATACTCAGTCGTCAATCGTCAATCCTCAATCCCCAATCCTCAGTCATCAATCCTCAATCCTCAATCCTCAATCCTCAATCCTCAATCTTCAATCCTCAATACTCAATCTTCAATCCTCAATCCTCAATCCTCAATCCTCAATACTCAATACTCAATCCTCAATCCTCAATCCTCAATCTTCAATCCTCAACACTCAATCTGCAATCCTCAATCCTCAATCCTCAATCCTCAACTCTCATTCTTCAATCTTCAATACCCAATCCTCAATCTTCAATCCTCAATACTCAATCCTCAATTCTCAATCCTCAATCCTCAATCCTCAGACCTCAAACATCAATATTCAACCCTCAGTCCTCGTCCTCAATCCACAAACCTCAATCCTCAATCCTCGATCTTCAATCATCAATGTTCAATACTCAATCCTCAATCCTCAATCCTCAATCCTCAATCCTCAATCCTCAATTCTGAAATCCTCAATCCTCAATATTCAACACACAACCCTCAACCTTCAATCCTCAATACTCAACCATCAATCCTCAATCTTCAATCCTCAATCCTCAATAACCAATCTCCTATCCTAGATCCTCAATCCCCAATCCGCAATCCTTAATCCTCAATCTTCAGTCATCAATACCCAGCCCTCAATCTTCAATCCTCAATACTCAATCCTCAATCCTCAATCCTCAGCCAACAACACTCAATCCTCAATCCTCAAACCTCAACCCTCAACCGTCAGTCCTCGTCCTCAATCCTCAACACTCAATCCTCAATCCTCAATTTTCAATCATCAATACTCAGTCTTCAATCCTCAATCCTCAATCGACCATCCTCAAGCCTCAATCCTCAATGCTCAATCTTCAATCCTCAATCCTCAACCCTCAATCCTCAGTCCTCAAACCTCAATTCCGAATCCTTAATCCTGAATCCTCAATCTTCATCCCTCAGTCCGCAACAATCAATTGTCAATCCTCAATCCTCACTAGAGAATCCTCAATTCACAGTTTTGAATATTCAATCCCCAATCTTCAATCTTCAAATCTCAATCCACAAACATCAATGCTCCTCACTCGGCCCTCAACACTCAATACTCAATCTTCTCTCCTCAATCCTCAATACTCAATCTTCAATCCTCAATACTCAATCTTCAATCCTCAATCCTCAATACTCAATCCTCAATCCTCAATCCTCAATCCTCAATCCTCAATCCTCATTCCTCAAACCTCAATCCTCAACCCTCAGTCCTCATCCTCCATCCTCAATCCTCAATCCTCAATCCTCAATCTTCAATCCTCAACCCTCAATCGTCAATCCTCAATCCTCAATCCTCATTCCTCAGACCTCAATCCTCGACCCTCAGTCCTCATCCTCAATTCTCAATTCTAAATCCTCAATCCTCAATTCTCAACCTTCAATCCTCAATAATCAATCTCCAATCCTAGATCCTCAATCCCCAATCCTCAATCCTTAATCCTCAATCTTCAATCCTCAATCCCCAGTCCTCAATCTTCAATCCTCAATCCTCTATCGTCAATCCTCAATCCTCAAATCTCAATCCTCAATCCTCAATCCTCAATCTTCAATCCTCAATACTCAATCTTCATTCCTCAATTCTCAATCCTCAATTCTCAATCCTAAATCCTCACTCATCAATCCTCAATCCTCAATCCTCAATCCTCATTCTTCAATCCTCAATCCTCAATCCTCAATCTGCAGTCCTCAATACTCAATCCTCAATCCTCAATCGTCAGTCCTCAAATCCTCAATCGTCAGTCCTCAAACCTCAATCCTCAATACTCAATCCTCAATCCTCAATGCTCAATCGTCAGTCTTCAATCCTCAACACTCAATCTTCAATCCTCAATCTTCAATCTTCAATCCTCAATCCTCAATCCTCAATCGTCAATCCTAAATCCCCAATCCTCTATCATCAACCCTCAATCCTCAATCCTCAATCCTCAATCCTCAATCCTCAATCCTCAATCCTCAATCCTCAATCCTCAATCCTCAATTCTGAAATCCTCAATCCTCAATATTCAACACACAACCCTCAACCTTCAATCCTCAATACTCAACCATCAATCCTCAATTTTCAATCATCAATACTCAGTCTTCAATCCTCAATCCTCAATCGTCCATCCTCAAGCCTCAATCCTCAATCCTCAATCTTCAATCCTCAATCCTCAACCCTCAATCCTCAGTCCTCAAACCTCAATTCCGAATCCTCAATCCCGAATCCTCAATCTTCATCCCTCAGTCCGCAACAATCAATTGTCAATCCTCAATCCTCACTAGAGAATCCTCAATTCACAGTTTTGAATACTCAATCCCCAATCTTCAATCTTCAAATCTCAATCCACAAACATCAATGCTCCTCACTCGGCCCTCAACACTCAGTCCTCAATCTTCTATCCTCAATCCTCAATACTCAATCTTCAATCCTCAATTCTCAATCTTCAATCCTCAATCCTCAATACTCAATCCTCAATCCTCAATCCTCAATCCTCAATCCTCAATCCTCAATCTTCAATCCTCAGTACTCAATCTTCTATCTGCAATCCTCAATCCTCAATCCTCAATCCGCAATCCGCAATCTTCAATCCTCAATCCTCAATCCTCAATCCTCAATATTCAAGCCTCAATCCTCGATCCTCAATTGTCAATTCTCAATCCTCAATCCTCAATCCTCAGACCTCAAACGTCAATACTCAACCCTCAGTCCACGTCATCAATCCTCAATTCTCAATCCTCAATCCTCAATCCTCAATCCTCAATCTTCAATCCTCAATACTCAATCTTCAATCCTCAATCCTCAATCCTCAATCCTCAATCCTCAATACTCAATCGTCAGTCTTCAATCCTCAACACTCAATCTTCAATCCACAATCCCCAATCCACAATTCTCAATCCTCACTCTTCAATCCTCAATACCCAATCCTCAATATTCAATCCTCGATCCTCAATCCTCACTTCTCAATCCTCAATGCTCAGTCCTCGGTCCTCAAACATCAACCCTCAACTCTCAGCCCTCAACACTCAATCTTCAATCCTCAATCCCCAATCCTCAATCCTCAATCCTCACTCTTCAATCCTCAATACCCAATCCTCAATATTCAATCCTCGATCCTCAATCCTCACTTCTCAATCCCCAATCCTCAGTCCTCAGTCCTCAAACAGCAACCCTCAACTCCCAGCCCTCATCCTCAATCCTCAATCCTCAAACCTCAATCCTCAATCCGCAATCCTCAATCTTCAATCATCAATACTCAATCTTCAATTGTCAATCCTCAAACCTCAATCCTCAATCCTCAATATTCAACGCACAACCCTCAAACTTCAATCCTCAATATTCAACGCACAACCCTCAACCTTCAATCCTCAATACTCAACCATCAATCCTCAATTTTCAATCATCAATACTCAGTCTTCAATCCTCAATCCTCAATCGTCCATCCTCAAGCCTCAATCCTCAATCCTCAATCTTCAATCCTCAATCCTCAACCCTCAATCCTCAGTCCTCAAACCTCAATTCCGAATCCTCAATCCTGAATCCTCAATCTTCATCCCTTAGTCCGCAACAATCAATTGTCAATCCTCAATCCTCACTAGAGAATCCTCAATTCACAGTTTTGAATATTCAATCCCCAATCTTCAATCTTCAAATCTCAATCCACAAACATCAATGCTCCTCACTCGGCCCTCAACACTCAGTCCTCAATCTTCTATCCTCAATCCTCAATACTCAATCTTCAATCCTCAATACTCAATCTTCAATACTCAATCCTCAATACTCAATCCTCAATCCTCAATCCTCAATCTTCAATCCTCAATCCTCAATAACCAATCTCCTATCCTAGATCCTCAATCCCCAATCCGCAATCCTTAATCCTCAATCTTCAGTCATCAATACCCAGCCCTCAATCTTCAATCCTCAATACTCAATCTTCAATCCTCAATCCTCAATCCTCAATCGTCAATCCTAAATCCCCAATCCTCTATCATCAACCCTCAATCCTCAATACTCAATCCTCAATCCTCAATCCTCAATCCTCAATCCTCAATCCTCAATTCTGAAATCCTCAATCCTCAATATTCAACACACAACCCTCAACCTTCAATCCTCAATACTCAACCATCAATCCTCAATTCTCAATAGTCAATCGTCAGTCTTCAATCCTCAACACTCAATCTTCAATCCTCAATCCTCAATCTTCAAACCTCAATCCTCAATCTGCAATCCTCAATATTCAATCCTCAATACTCAATCTTCAATCCCAAATACTCAATCCTAAAATACTCAATCCTCAATATTCAACACACAACACTCAACCACCAATCCACAATACTCAACCATCAATGCTCAATTCTCAATACTCAATCTTCAATCCTCAATTGCCAATTCTCAATCCTCAATCCTCAATCCTCAGTCTTCAAACCTCAACACTCAATCTTCAATCTTCAATCCTCAACCCTCAATCCTCAGTCCTCAATCCGCATTCCTCAATCTTCACTCCTCAATACTCAATCTTCAATCCTCAATCCTCAACCCTCAATCGTCAATCCTCAATCCTCAATCCTCATTCCTCAGACCTCAATCCTCGACCCTCAGTCCTCCTCCTCAATTCTCAATTCTAAATCCTCAATCCTCAATTCTCAACCTTCAATCCTCAATAATCAATCTCCAATCCTAGATCCTCAATCCCCAATCCTCAATCCTTAATCCTCAATCTTCAATCCTCAATCCCCAGTCCTCAACCTTCAATCCTCAATCCTCTATCGTCAATCCTCAATCCTCAAACCTCAATCCTCAATCCTCAATCCTCAATCTTCAATCCTCAATACTCAATCTTCATTCCTCAATTCGCAATCCTCAATTCTCAATCCTGAATCCTCACTCATCAATCCTCAATCCTCAATCCTCAATCCTCATTCTTCAATCCTCAATCTTCAATCCTCAATCCGCAATCCTCAATACTCAATCCTCAATCCTGAATCATCAATCCTCAAATCCTCAATCGTCAGTCCTCGAACCTCAATCCTCAATACTCAATCCTCAATCCTCAATGCTCAATCGTCAGTCTTCAATCCTCAACACTCAATCTTCAATCCTCAATCTTCAATCCTCAACACTCAATCTTCAATCCTCAATCCTCAATCTTCAATCCTCAATACTCAATCTTCAATCCTCAATCCACAATCCTCAATCGTCAATCCTAAATCCCCAATCCTCTATCATCAACCCTCAATCCTCAATCCTCAATACTCAATCCTCAATCCTCAATCCTCAATCCTCAATCCTCAATCCTCAATCAACAATACTCAATCTTCAATAATCAATCCTCTATCCTCAATCCTCAATCCTCAATACACAACCATAAATCCTCAATTCTCAATACTCAATAGAATCTCCTGAATTCTCTGGATTCAATGCCCAAACATCAATCCTCAACACTCAGCCCTCATTCTCAATCCTCAATCCTCAATCCTCAATCCTCAATTTTCAATCCTCAATCCTCAACCCTCAGTCCTCATCCTCAATTCTCAATTCTCAATCCTCAATCCTCAATCCTCAATCTTCAATCCTCAATAATCAATCTCCAATCCTAGATCCCCAATCCCCAAACCTCAATCCTTAATCCTCAATCTTCAATCCTCAATCCCCAGTCCTCAATCTTAAATCCTCAATGCTCAATCCTCAATCCTCAATCCTCAATCCGCAGTCCGCAATCTTCAATCCTCAGTACTCAATCTTCAATCCTAGATCATCAACCCTGAAATCCTCGATCCTCAACATTCAACACACAACCCTCAACCTTCAATCCTCAATACACAAACATCAATCCTCAATTCTCAATACTCAATCATCAGTCTTCAATCCTCAATACTCAATCTTCAATGCTCAATCCTCAATCCTCAATCCTCAATCCTCAATCCCCACTCATCAATCCTCAATCCTCAATCCTCAATCCTCATTCTTCAATCCTCAATCCTCAATCCTCAATCTGCAATCCTCAATACTCAATCCTCAATCCTCAATCGTCAATCCTCAAACCCCAAACCTCTATCATCAATACTCAATCCTCAATCCTCAATCCTCAATCCTCAATACTCAATCTTCAATCCTCAGTACTCAATCTTCTATCTGCAATCCTCAATCCTCAATCCTCAATCCGCAATCCGCAATCTTCAATCCTCAATCCTCAATCCTCAATCCTCAATATTCAATCCTCAATCCTCGATCCTCAATTCTCAATTCTCAATCCTCAATCCTCAATCCTCAGACCTCAAACGTCAATACTCAACCCTCAGTCCACGTCATCAATCCTCAATTCTCAATCCTCAATCCTCAATCCTCAATCCTCAATCTTCAATCCTCAATACTCAATCTTCAGTCCTCAATCCTCAATCCTCAATCCTCAATCCTCAATACTCAATCGTCAGTCTTCAATCCTCAAGACTCAATCTTCAATCCACAATCCCCAATCCTCAATTCTCAATCCTCACTCTTCAATCCTCAATACCCAATCCTCAATATTCAATCCTCGATCCTCAATCCTCACTTCTCAATCCTCAATCCTCAGTCCTCAGTCCTCAAACATCAACCCTCAACTCTCAGCCCTCAACACTCAATCTTCAATCCTCAATCCCCAATCCTCAATCCTCAATCCTCACTCTTCAATCCTCAATACCCAATCCTCAATATTCAATCCTCGATCCTCAATCCTCACTTCTCAATCCCCAATCCTCAGTCCTCAGTCCTCAAACAGCAACCCTCAACTCCCAGCCCTCATCCTCAATCCTCAATCCTCAATCCTCAATCCTCAATCCTCAATCTTCTATCTTCAATCCTCAACACTCAACCTTCAATCCTCAATCCTCAGTCCTCAAACCTTAATTCTGAATCCTCAATCCTGAATCCTCAATCTTCAATCCTCAGACCTCAACCATCAATGCTAAATTCTCAATACTCAACAAAATATCCAGAATTCTCAGTTTTCAATACTCAATCCCCAATCTTCAATTTTCAAATCTCAATCCACAAACATCAATTCTCATCACTCAACCCTCAACACTCGGTCCTCAATCTTCAATCCTCAATCCATAATACTCAAACGTCAAACCTCAATCCCCAATCCTCTATCATCAATATTCAATCCTCAATCCTCAATCCTCAATCCTCAATCCTCAACCTTCAATCCTCAAAACTCAATCTTCAATCTTCAATCCTCAATCCTCAATCCTCAATCCTCAATCCGCAATCCTCAATCTTCAATCATCAGTACTCAATCTTGAATCCTCAATCCTCAATCCTGAAATCCTCAATCCTCAATATTCAACGCACAACCCTCAAACTTCAATCCTCAATACTCAACCATCAATCCTCAATTCTCAATAGTCAATCGTCAGTCTTCAATCCTCAACACTCAATCTTCAATCCTCAATCCTCAATCTTCAAACCTCAATCCTCAATCTGCAATCCTCAATATTCAATCCTCAATACTCAATCTTCAATCCCAAATACTCAATCCTAAAATACTCAATCCTCAATATTCAACACACAACACTCAACCACCAATCCACAATACTCAACCATCAATGCTCAATTCTCAATACTCAATCTTCAATCCTCAATTGCCAATTCTCAATCCTCAATCCTCAATCCTCAGTCTTCAAACCTCAACACTCAATCTTCAATCTTCAATCCTCAACCCTCAATCCTCAGTCCTCAATCCGCATTCCTCAATCTTCACTCCTCAATACTCAATCTTCAATCCTCAATCCTCAACCCTCAATCGTCAATCCTCAATCCTCAATCCTCATTCCTCAGACCTCAATCCTCGACCCTCAGTCCTCATCCTCAATTCTCAATTCTAAATCCTCAATCCTCAATTCTCAACCTTCAATCCTCAATAATCAATCTCCAATCCTAGATCCTCAATCCCCAATCCTCAATCCTTAATCCTCAATCTTCAATCCTCAATCCCCAGTCCTCAACCTTCAATCCTCAATCCTCTATCGTCAATCCTCAATCCTCAAACCTCAATCCTCAATCCTCAATCCTCAATCTTCAATCCTCAGTACTCAATCTTCATTCCTCAATTCTCAATCCTCAATTCTCAATCCTCAATCCTCACTCATCAATCCTCAATCCTCAATCCTCAATCCTCATTCTTCAATCCTCAATCCTCAATCCTCAATCTGCAATCCTCAATACTCAATCCTCAATCCTCAATCGTCAATCCTCGAATCCTCAATTGTCAGTCCTCAAACCTCAATCCTCAATACTCAATCCTCAATCCTCAATGCTCAATCGTCAGTCTTCAATCCTCAACACTCAATCTTCAATCCTCAATCTTCAATCCTCAACACTCAATCTTCAATCCTCAATCCTCAATCTTCAATCCTCAACACTCAATCTTCAATCCTCAATCCTCAATCTTCAATCCTCAATACTCAATCTTCAATCCTCAATCCTCAATCCTCAATCGTCAATCCTAAATCCCCAATCCTCTATCATCAACCCTCAATCCTCAATACTCAATCCTCAATCCTCAATCCGCAGTCCGCAATCTTCAATCCTCAGTACTCAATCTTCAATCCTAGATCATCAACCCTGAAATCCTCGATCCTCAACATTCAACACACAACCCTCAACCTTCAATCCTCAATACACAAACATCAATCCTCAATTCTCAATACTCAATCATCAGTCTTCAATCCTCAATACTCAATCTTCAATGCTCAATCCTCAATCCTCAATCCTCAATCCTCAATCCCCACTCATCAATCCTCAATCCTCAATCCTCAATCCTCATTCTTCAATCCTCAATCCTCAATCCTCAATCTGCAATCCTCAATACTCAATCCTCAATCCTCAATCGTCAATCCTCAAACCCCAAACCTCTATCATCAATACTCAATCCTCAATCCTCAATCCTCAATCCTCAATACTCAATCTTCAATCCTCAGTACTCAATCTTCTATCTGCAATCCTCAATCCTCAATCCTCAATCCGCAATCCGCAATCTTCAATCCTCAATCCTCAATCCTCAATCCTCAATATTCAATCCTCAATCCTCGATCCTCAATTCTCAATTCTCAATCCTCAATCCTCAATCCTCAGACCTCAAACGTCAATACTCAACCCTCAGTCCACGTCATCAATCCTCAATTCTCAATCCTCAATCCTCAATCCTCAATCCTCAATCTTCAATCCTCAATACTCAATCTTCAGTCCTCAATCCTCAATCCTCAATCCTCAATCCTCAATACTCAATCGTCAGTCTTCAATCCTCAAGACTCAATCTTCAATCCACAATCCCCAATCCTCAATTCTCAATCCTCACTCTTCAATCCTCAATACCCAATCCTCAATATTCAATCCTCGATCCTCAATCCTCACTTCTCAATCCTCAATCCTCAGTCCTCAGTCCTCAAACATCAACCCTCAACTCTCAGCCCTCAACACTCAATCTTCAATCCTCAATCCCCAATCCTCAATCCTCAATCCTCACTCTTCAATCCTCAATACCCAATCCTCAATATTCAATCCTCGATCCTCAATCCTCACTTCTCAATCCCCAATCCTCAGTCCTCAGTCCTCAAACAGCAACCCTCAACTCCCAGCCCTCATCCTCAATCCTCAATCCTCAATCCTCAATCCTCAATCCTCAATCTTCTATCTTCAATCCTCAACACTCAACCTTCAATCCTCAATCCTCAGTCCTCAAACCTTAATTCTGAATCCTCAATCCTGAATCCTCAATCTTCAATCCTCAGACCTCAACCATCAATGCTAAATTCTCAATACTCAACAAAATATCCAGAATTCTCAGTTTTCAATACTCAATCCCCAATCTTCAATTTTCAAATCTCAATCCACAAACATCAATTCTCATCACTCAACCCTCAACACTCGGTCCTCAATCTTCAATCCTCAATCCATAATACTCAAACGTCAAACCTCAATCCCCAATCCTCTATCATCAATATTCAATCCTCAATCCTCAATCCTCAATCCTCAATCCTCAACCTTCAATCCTCAAAACTCAATCTTCAATCTTCAATCCTCAATCCTCAATCCTCAATCCTCAATCCGCAATCCTCAATCTTCAATCATCAGTACTCAATCTTGAATCCTCAATCCTCAATCCTGAAATCCTCAATCCTCAATATTCAACGCACAACCCTCAAACTTCAATCCTCAATACTCAACCATCAATCCTCAATTCTCAATAGTCAATCGTCAGTCTTCAATCCTCAACACTCAATCTTCAATCCTCAATCCTCAATCTTCAAACCTCAATCCTCAATCTGCAATCCTCAATATTCAATCCTCAATACTCAATCTTCAATCCCAAATACTCAATCCTAAAATACTCAATCCTCAATATTCAACACACAACACTCAACCACCAATCCACAATACTCAACCATCAATGCTCAATTCTCAATACTCAATCTTCAATCCTCAATTGCCAATTCTCAATCCTCAATCCTCAATCCTCAGTCTTCAAACCTCAACACTCAATCTTCAATCTTCAATCCTCAACCCTCAATCCTCAGTCCTCAATCCGCATTCCTCAATCTTCACTCCTCAATACTCAATCTTCAATCCTCAATCCTCAACCCTCAATCGTCAATCCTCAATCCTCAATCCTCATTCCTCAGACCTCAATCCTCGACCCTCAGTCCTCATCCTCAATTCTCAATTCTAAATCCTCAATCCTCAATTCTCAACCTTCAATCCTCAATAATCAATCTCCAATCCTAGATCCTCAATCCCCAATCCTCAATCCTTAATCCTCAATCTTCAATCCTCAATCCCCAGTCCTCAACCTTCAATCCTCAATCCTCTATCGTCAATCCTCAATCCTCAAACCTCAATCCTCAATCCTCAATCCTCAATCTTCAATCCTCAGTACTCAATCTTCATTCCTCAATTCTCAATCCTCAATTCTCAATCCTCAATCCTCACTCATCAATCCTCAATCCTCAATCCTCAATCCTCATTCTTCAATCCTCAATCCTCAATCCTCAATCTGCAATCCTCAATACTCAATCCTCAATCCTCAATCGTCAATCCTCGAATCCTCAATTGTCAGTCCTCAAACCTCAATCCTCAATACTCAATCCTCAATCCTCAATGCTCAATCGTCAGTCTTCAATCCTCAACACTCAATCTTCAATCCTCAATCTTCAATCCTCAACACTCAATCTTCAATCCTCAATCCTCAATCTTCAATCCTCAACACTCAATCTTCAATCCTCAATCCTCAATCTTCAATCCTCAATACTCAATCTTCAATCCTCAATCCTCAATCCTCAATCGTCAATCCTAAATCCCCAATCCTCTATCATCAACCCTCAATCCTCAATACTCAATCCTCAATCCTCAATCCTCAATCCTCAATCCTCAATCCTCAGTTCTGAAATCCTCAGTCCACAATATTCAACACACAACCCTCAACCTTCAATCCTCAATACTCAACCATCAATCCTCAATTCTCAATACTCAATCGTTAGTCTTCAATCCTCAACACTCAATCTTCAATCCTCAATCCTCAATCTTCAAACCTCAAACCTCAATCTGCAATCCTCAATATTCAATCCTCAATACTCAATCTTCAATCCTCAATACTCAATCCTAAAATCCTCAATCCTCAATATTCAACACACAACACTCAACCACCAATCCACAATACTCAACCATCAATGCTCAATTCTCAATACTCAATCTTCAATCCTCAATTGCCAATTCTCAATCCTCAATCCTCAATCCTCAGTCTTCAAACCTCAATACTCAATCTTCAATCTTCAATCCTCAATCCTCAATCCTCAGTCCTCAATCCGCATTCCTCAATCTTCACTCCTCAATACTCAATCTTCAATCCTCAATCCTCAAACCTCAATCGTCAATCCTCAATCCTCAATCCTCATTCCTCAGACCTCAATCCTCGACCCTCAGTCCTCATCCTCAATTCTCAATTCTAAATCCTCAATCCTCAATTCTCAACCTTCAATCCTCAATAATCAATCTCCAATCCTAGATCCTCAATCCCCAATCCTCAATCCTTAATCCTCAATCTTCAATCCTCAATCCCCTGTCCTCAATCTTCAATCCTCCATCCTCTATCGTCAATCCTCAATCCTCAAACATCAATCCTCAATCCTCAATCCTCAATCTTCAATCCTCAATACTCAATCTTCATTCCTCAATTCTCAATCCTCAATTCTCAATCCTCAATCCTCACTCATCAATCCTCAATCCTCAGTCCTCAATCCTCATTCTTCAATCCTCAATCCTCAATACTCAATCTGCAATCCTCAATACTCAATCCTCAGTCCTCAATCGTCAATCCTCAAATCCTCAATCGTCAGTCCTCAAACCTCAATCCTCAATACTCAATCCTCAATCCTCAGTGCTCAATCGTCAGTCTTCAATCCTCAACACTCAATCTTCAATCCTCAATCTTCAATCCTCAACACTCAATCTTCAATCCTCAATCCTCAATCTTCAATCCTCAATACTCAATCCTCAATCCTCAATCCTGAAATCCTCAGTCCTCAATATTCAACGCACAACCCTCAAACTTCAATCCTCAATACTCAACCATCAATCCTCAATTCTCAGTACTCAATCGTCAGCCTTCAATCCTCAACACACAATCTTCAATCCTCAATCCTCAATCTTCAATTCTCTATCTTCGATACTCAATACTGAATCTTCAATCCTCAATTCTCAATTTTCAATCCTCAATCCTCAACCCTCAGTTATCGTCCTCAATTCTCAATTCTCAATCCTCAATCCTCAATCCTCAATCTTCAATCCTCAATAATCTATCTCCAATCCAAGATCCCCAATCCCCAATCCTCAATCCTTAATCCTCAATCTTCAATCCTCAATCCCCAGTCCTCAATCTTAAATCCTCAATCCTCAACACTCAATCCTGAATCCTCAATCTTCAATCATCAATACTCAATCTTCAATCCTCAATCCTCAACCCTCAATCCTCAATCCTCAATTCTCAATCCTCAATACTCAGTCGTCAATCGTCAATCCTCAATCCCCAATCCTCAATCTTCAATCCTGAATCCTCAATACTCAATCCTCAATCCTCAATCCTCAATCCTCAATCCTCAACGTTCAATCCTCAATACCCAATTCTGAATCTCCAATCCTCAATTCTCAGTCTTCAATCCTCAATCCTCAATCCTCAATCCTCTGTCCTCAAACCTCAATCCTGAATCCTCAATCCTGGATCCTCAATCTTCAACCCTCAGTCCTCAACAATCAGTTGTCAATCCTCAATCCTCAATAGAATATCATCAATTCACAGTTTTCAATACTCAGTACTCAATCCGCAATTTTTAAATCTCTATCCACAAACATCAATTCTCATCACTCAACCCTCAACACTCAGTCCTCAATGTTCAATCCTCAATCATCAATTCTCAATCTTCAATCCTCAATACTCAATCTTCAATCCCCAATCCTTAATACTCAATCCTCAACCCTCATTCTTCAATCTTCAATACCCAATCCTCAAACTTCAATCCTCAACACTCAATCCTCAATTCTCAATCCTCAATCCTCAATGCTCGGACCTCAAACATCAATATTCAACCCTCAGTCCTCGTCCTCAATCCACAAAGCTCAATCCTCAATCCTCTATCTTCAATCATCAATATTCGATACTCAATCCTCAATCCCCAATCCTCAATCCTCAATCCTCAATCCTCAATCCTCAATCCTCAATCCTCAATCCTCAATCTTCAATCCTCAATACTCAATCTTCAATCCCCAATCCTTAATAGTCAATCCTCAATCCTCAATCGTCAATCCTCAAACCCCAATCCTCTATCATCAATACTCAATCCTCAATCCTCAATCCTCAATCCTCAATCCTCAATCTTCAATCCTCAGTACTCAATCTTCTATCTGCAATCCTCAATCCTCAATCCGCAATCCGCAATCTTCAATTCTCAATCCTCAATCCTCAATCCTCAATATTCAATCCTCAATCCTCGATCCTCAATTCTCAATTCTCAATCCTCAATCCTCAATCCTCAGACCTCAATCCTCAATCCTCAATCCTCAATCCTCATTCCTTAAACCTCAATCCTCAACCCTCAGTCCTCATCCTTAATTCTCAATTCTCAATCCTCAATCCTCAATTCTCAATCATCAATCCTCAATAATCAATATCGAATCCTAGATCCTCAATCCCCAATCCTCATTCCTTAATCCTCAATCTTCAATCCTCAATCCCCAGTCCACAATCCTCAATCTTCAATCCTCAATCCTCAATCAACAATACTCAATCTTCAATAATCAATCCTCTATCCTCAATCCTCAATCCTCAATACTCAACCATAAATCCTCAATTCTCAATACTCAATAGAATCTCCTGAATTCTCTGGATTCAATGCCCAAACATCAATCCTCAACCCTCAGCCCTCATTCTCAATCCTCAATCCTCAATCCTCAATCCTCAATAATCTATCTCCAATCCTAGATCCCCAATCCCCAATCCTCAATCCTTAATCCTCAATCTTCAATCCTCAATCCCCAGTCCTCAATCTTAAATCCTCAATCCTCAACACTGAATCCTCAATCCTCAATCTTCAATCCTCAATACTCAATCTGCAATCCTCAATCCTCAATCCTCAATCCTCAACCCTCATTCTTCAATCTTCAATACCCAATCCTCAAACTTCAATCCTCAATACTCAATCCTCAATCCTCAATCTTCAATCCTCAACACTCAATCTTCAATCCTCAATCCTCAATCTTCAATCCTCAATACTCAATCCTCAATCCTCAATCCTGAAATCCTCAATCCTCAATATTCAACGCACAACCCTCAAACTTCAATCCTCAATACTCAACCATCAATCCTCAATTCTCAGTACTCAATCGTCAGCCTTCAATCCTCAACACACAATCTTCAATCCTCAATCCTCAATCTTCAATTCTCTATCTTCGATACTCAATACTGAATCTTCAATCCTCAATTCTCAATTTTCAATCCTCAATCCTCAACCCTCAGTTATCGTCCTCAATTCTCAATTCTCAATCCTCAATCCTCAATCCTCAATCTTCAATCCTCAATAATCTATCTCCAATCCAAGATCCCCAATCCCCAATCCTCAATCCTTAATCCTCAATCTTCAATCCTCAATCCCCAGTCCTCAATCTTAAATCCTCAATCCTCAACACTCAATCCTGAATCCTCAATCTTCAATCATCAATACTCAATCTTCAATCCTCAATCCTCAACCCTCAATCCTCAATCCTCAATTCTCAATCCTCAATACTCAGTCGTCAATCGTCAATCCTCAATCCCCAATCCTCAATCTTCAATCCTGAATCCTCAATACTCAATCCTCAATCCTCAATCCTCAATCCTCAATCCTCAACGTTCAATCCTCAATACCCAATTCTGAATCTCCAATCCTCAATTCTCAGTCTTCAATCCTCAATCCTCAATCCTCAATCCTCTGTCCTCAAACCTCAATCCTGAATCCTCAATCCTGGATCCTCAATCTTCAACCCTCAGTCCTCAACAATCAGTTGTCAATCCTCAATCCTCAATAGAATATCATCAATTCACAGTTTTCAATACTCAGTACTCAATCCGCAATTTTTAAATCTCTATCCACAAACATCAATTCTCATCACTCAACCCTCAACACTCAGTCCTCAATGTTCAATCCTCAATCATCAATTCTCAATCTTCAATCCTCAATACTCAATCTTCAATCCCCAATCCTTAATACTCAATCCTCAACCCTCATTCTTCAATCTTCAATACCCAATCCTCAAACTTCAATCCTCAACACTCAATCCTCAATTCTCAATCCTCAATCCTCAATGCTCGGACCTCAAACATCAATATTCAACCCTCAGTCCTCGTCCTCAATCCACAAAGCTCAATCCTCAATCCTCTATCTTCAATCATCAATATTCGATACTCAATCCTCAATCCCCAATCCTCAATCCTCAATCCTCAATCCTCAATCCTCAATCCTCAATCCTCAATCCTCAATCTTCAATCCTCAATACTCAATCTTCAATCCCCAATCCTTAATACTCAATCCTCAATCCTCAATCGTCAATCCTCAAACCCCAATCCTCTATCATCAATACTCAATCCTCAATCCTCAATCCTCAATCCTCAATCCTCAATCTTCAATCCTCAGTACTCAATCTTCTATCTGCAATCCTCAATCCTCAATCCGCAATCCGCAATCTTCAATTCTCAATCCTCAATCCTCAATCCTCAATATTCAATCCTCAATCCTCGATCCTCAATTCTCAATTCTCAATCCTCAATCCTCAATCCTCAGACCTCAATCCTCAATCCTCAATCCTCAATCCTCATTCCTTAAACCTCAATCCTCAACCCTCAGTCCTCATCCTTAATTCTCAATTCTCAATCCTCAATCCTCAATTCTCAATCATCAATCCTCAATAATCAATATCGAATCCTAGATCCTCAATCCCCAATCCTCATTCCTTAATCCTCAATCTTCAATCCTCAATCCCCAGTCCACAATCCTCAATCCTCAATCCTCAATCCTCAATCAACAATACTCAATCTTCAATAATCAATCCTCTATCCTCAATCCTCAATCCTCAATACTCAACCATAAATCCTCAATTCTCAATACTCAATAGAATCTCCTGAATTCTCTGGATTCAATGCCCAAACATCAATCCTCAACCCTCAGCCCTCATTCTCAATCCTCAATCCTCAATCCTCAATCCTCAATAATCTATCTCCAATCCTAGATCCCCAATCCCCAATCCTCAATCCTTAATCCTCAATCTTCAATCCTCAATCCCCAGTCCTCAATCTTAAATCCTCAATCCTCAACACTCAATCCTCAATCCTCAATCTTCAATCCTCAATACTCAATCTGCAATCCTCAATCCTCAATCCTCAATCCTCAACCCTCATTCTTCAATCTTCAATACCCAATCCTCAAACTTCAATCCTCAATACTCAATCCTCAATCCTCAATCTTCAATCATCAATACTCAATCTTCAATCCTCAATCCTCAACCCTCAATCCTCAATCCTCAATTCTCAATCCTCAATACTCAGTCGTCAATCGTCAATCCTCAATCCCCAATCCTCAATCTTCAATCCTCAATCCTCAATCCTCAATCCTCAACCCTCAATCTTCAATCCTCAATACTCAATCTTCAATCCTCAATCCTCAATCCTCAATCCTCAATACTCAATCCTCAATCCTCAATCCTCAATCTTCAATCCTCAATACTCAATCTGCAATCCTCAATCCTCAATCCTCAATCCACAACCCTCATTCTTCAATCTTCAATACCCAATCCTCAAACTTCAATCCTCAATACTCAATCCTCAATTCTCAATCCTCAATCCTCAATCCTCGGACCTCAAACATCAATATTCAACCCTCAGTCCTCGTCCTCAATCCACAAACCTCAATCCTCAATCCTCGATCTTCAATCATCAATATTCAATACTCAATCCTCAATCCTCAATCCTCAATCCTCAATCCTCAATCCTCAATCCTCAATCCTCAATCCTCAATCTTCAATCCTCAATACTCAATCTTCAATCCCCAATCCTTAATACTCAATCCTCAATCCTCAATCGTCAATCCTCAAACCCCAATCCTCTATCATCAATACTCAATCCTCAATCCTCAATCCTCAATCCTCAATCCTCAATCTTCAATCCTCAGTACTCAATCTTCTATCTGCAATCCTCAATCCTCAATCCTCAATCCTCAATCAACAATACTCAATCTTCAATAATCAATCCTCTATCCTCAATCCTCAATCCTCAATACTCAACCATAAATCCTCAATTCTCAATACTCAATAGAATCTCCTGAATTCTCTGGATTCAATGCCCAAACATCAATCCTCAACCCTCAGCCCTCATTCTCAATCCTCAATCCTCAATCCTCAATCCTCAATAATCTATCTCCAATCCTAGATCCCCAATCCCCAATCCTCAATCCTTAATCCTCAATCTTCAATCCTCAATCCCCAGTCCTCAATCTTAAATCCTCAATCCTCAACACTCAATCCTCAATCCTCAATCTTCAATCCTCAATACTCAATCTGCAATCCTCAATCCTCAATCCTCAATCCTCAACCCTCATTCTTCAATCTTCAATACCCAATCCTCAAACTTCAATCCTCAATACTCAATCCTCAATCCTCAATCTTCAATCATCAATACTCAATCTTCAATCCTCAATCCTCAACCCTCAATCCTCAATCCTCAATTCTCAATCCTCAATACTCAGTCGTCAATCGTCAATCCTCAATCCCCAATCCTCAATCTTCAATCCTCAATCCTCAATCCTCAATCCTCAATCCTCAATCCTCAATCCTCAATCTTCAATCCTCAGTACTCAATCTTCTATCTGCAATCCTCAATCCTCAATCCTCAATCCTCAATCCGCAATCCGCAATCTTCAATCCTCAATCCTCAATCCTCAATCCTCAATATTCAATCCTCAATCCTCGATCCTCAATTCTCAATTCTCAATCCTCAATCCTCAATCCTCAGACCTCAAACATCAATACTCAACCCTCAGTCCACGTCATCAATCCTCAATTCTCAATCCTCAAACCTCAATCCTGAATCCTCAATCTTCAATCCTCAATCCTCAATCCGCAATCCTCAATCCTCAATCCTCAGACATCAAGCATCAAGACTCAACCCTCAGTCCTCGTCCTCAATCCACAACCCTCAATCCTCAATCCTCGATTTTCATTCATCAATATTCAACCTTCAAACCTCAATCCTCAATACTCAATCCTCAATCCTCAATCCTCAACGTTCAATCCTCAATACCCAATTCTCAATCTCCAATCCTCAATTCTCAGTCCTCAATCCTCAATCCTCAATCCTCAATCCTCTGTCCTCAAACCTAAATCCTGAATCCTCAATCCTGGATCCTCAATCTTCAACCCTCAGTCCTCAACAATCAGTTGTCAATCCTCAATCCTCAATAGAATATCATCAATTCACAGTTTTCAATACTCAGTACTCAATCCGCAATTTTTAAATCTCTATCCACAAACATCAATTCTCATCACTCAACCCTCAACACTCAGTCCTCAATGTTCAATCCTCAATCCTCAATTCTCAATCTTCAATCCTCAATACTGAATCTTCAATCCTCAATCCTCAATCCTCAATCCTCAATCCTCAATCCTCAATCCTCATTCCTTAAACCTCAATCCTCAACCCTCAGTCCTCATCCTTAATTCTCAATTCTCAATCCTCAATCCTCAATTCTCAATCATCAATCCTCAATAATCAATATCCAATCCTAGATCCTCAATCCCCAATCCTCATTCCTTAATCCTCAATCTTCAATCCTCAATCCCCAGTCCACAATCCTCAATCCTCAATCCTCAATCCTCAATCAACAATACTCAATCTTCAATAATCAATCCTCTATCCTCAATCCTCAATCCTCAATACTCAACCATAAATCCTCAATTCTCAATACTCAATAGGATCTCCTGAATTCTCTGGATTCAATGCCCAAACATCAATCCTCAACCCTCAGCCCTCATTCTCAATCCTCAATCCTCAATCCTCAATCCTCAATAATCTATCTCCAATCCTAGATCCCCAATCCCCAATCCTCAATCCTTAATCCTCAATCTTCAATCCTCAATCCCCAGTCCTCAATCTTAAATACTCAATCCTCAACACTCAATCCTCAATCCTCAATCTTCAATCATCAATACTCAATCTTCAATCCTCAATCCTTAACCCTCAATCCTCAATCCTCAATTCTCAATCCTCAATACTCAGTCGTCAATCGTCAATCCTCAATCCCCAATCCTCAATCTTCAATCCTCAATCCTCAATCCTCAATCCTCAATCCTCAATCTTCAATCCTCAATACTCAATCTTCAATCCTCAATCCTCAATCCTCAATCCTCAATACTCAATCCTCAATCCTCAATCCTCAATCTTCAATCCTCAATACTCAATCTGCAATCCTCAATCCTCAATCCTCAATCCTCAACCCTCATTCTTCAATCTTCAATACCCAATCCTCAATCTTCAATCCTCAATACTCAATCCTCAATTCTCAATCCTCAATCCTCAATCCTCAGACCTCAAACATCAATCCTCAATCCTCAATCCTCAATCCTCAATCCTCAATCCTCAATCTTCAATCCTCAATCCTCAATGCTGAATCCTCAATCCTCAATCATCAATCCTCAACACTATATCTTCAATCCTCAATCCTCAATCTTCAATCCTCAATACTCAATCTTCAATCCCCAATCCTTAATACTCAATCCTCAATCCTCAATCGTCAATCCTCAAACCCCAATCCTCTATCATCAATACTCAATCCTCAATTCTCAATCCTCAATCCTCAATCCTCAATCTTCAATCCTCAGTACTCAATCTTCTATCTGCAATCCTCAATCCTCAATCCTCAATCCTCAATCCGCAATCCGCAATCTTCAATCCTCAATCCTCAATCCTCAATCCTCAATATTCAATCCTCAATCCTCGATCCTCAATTCTCAATTCTCAATCCTCAATCCTCAATCCTCAGACCTCAAACATCAATACTCAACCCTCAGTCCACGTCATCAATCCTCAATTCTCAATCCTCAATCCTCAATCCTGAATCCTCAATCTTCAATCCTCAATACTCAATCTTCAATCCTCAATCCTCAATCCTCAATCCTCAATCCTCAATACTCAATCGTCAGTCTTCAATCCTCAACACTCAATCTTCAATCCTCAATCCCCAATCCTCAATCCTCAATCCTCACACTTCAATCCTCAATACCCAATCCTCAATATTCAATCCTCGATCCTCAATCCTCACTTCTCAATCCTCAATCCTCAGTCCTCAGTCCTCAAACATCAACCCTCAACTCTCAGCCCTCAACACTCAATCTTCAATCCTCAACCCTCAATCCTCACTCTTCAATCCTCAATACCAAATCCTCAATATTCAATCCTCGATCCTCAATCCTCACTTCTCAATCCTCAATCCTCAGTCCTCAGTCCTCAAACAGCAGCCCTCAACTCCCAGCACTCATCCTCAATCCTCAATCCTCAATCCTCAATCCTCAATCCTCAATCTTCTATCTTCAATCATCAACACTCAATCTTCAATTTTCAATCCTCAGTCCTCAAACCTCAATTCTGAATCCTCAGTCCTGAATCCTCAATCTTCAATCCTCAATACTCAATCTTCAATCCTCAATCCTCAATCCTCAATCCTCAATCCTCAATACTCAATCGTCAGTCTTCAATCCTCAACACTCAATCTTCAATCCTCAATCCCCAATCCTCAATCCTCAATCCTCACACTTCAATCCTCAATACCCAATCCTCAATATTCAATCCTCGATCCTCAATCCTCACTTCTCAATCCTCAATCCTCAGTCCTCAGTCCTCAAACATCAACCCTCAACTCTCAGCCCTCAACACTCAATCTTCAATCCTCAACCCTCAATCCTCACTCTTCAATCCTCAATACCAAATCCTCAATATTCAATCCTCGATCCTCAATCCTCACTTCTCAATCCTCAATCCTCAGTCCTCAGTCCTCAAACAGCAGCCCTCAACTCCCAGCACTCATCCTCAATCCTCAATCCTCAATCCTCAATCCTCAATCCTCAATCTTCTATCTTCAATCATCAACACTCAATCTTCAATTTTCAATCCTCAGTCCTCAAACCTCAATTCTGAATCCTCAGTCCTGAATCCTCAATCTTCAATCCTCAGACCTCAACCATCAATGCTAAATTCCCAATACTCAACAGAATATCCAGAATTGTCAGTTTTCAATACTCAATCCCCAATCTTCAATTTTCGAATCTCAATCCACAAACATCAATTCTCATCACTCAACCCTCAACACTCGGTCCTCAATCTTCAATCCTCAATCCATAATCCTCAACCGTCAAACCTCAATCCCCAATCCTCTATCATCAATCTTCAATCCTCAATCCTCAGTCCTCAATCCACAATCCTCAACCTTCAATACTCAAAACTCAATCTTCAATCTTCAATCCTCAATCCTCAACCCTCAATCCTCAATCCGCAATCCTCAATCTTCAATCCTCAATACTCAATCTTCAATCCGCAATCCTCAATCCTGAAATCCTCAATCCTCAATATTCAACGCACAACCCTCAAACTTCAATCCTCAATACTCAATCATCAATCCTCAATTCTCAGTACTCAATCGTCAGCCTTCAATCCTCAACACACAATCTTCAATCCTCAATCCTCAATCTTCAATTCTCTATCTTCGATACTCAATACTGAATCTTCAATCCTCAATTCTCAATTTTCAATCCTCAATCCTCAACCCTCAGTTATCGTCCTCAATTCTCAATTCTCAATCCTCAATCCTCAATCCTCAATCTTCAATCCTCAATAATCCATCTCCAATCCTAGATCCCCAATCCCCAATCCTCAATCCTTAATCCTCAATCTTCAATCCTCAATCCCCAGTCCTCAATCTTAAATCCTCAATCCTCAACACTCAATCCTCAATCCTCAATCCTCAATCATCAATCATCAATACTCAATCTTCAATCCTCAATCCTCAACCCTCAATCCTCAATCCTCAATTCTCAATCCTCAATACTCAGTCGTCAATCGTCAATCCTCAATCCCCAATCCTCAATCTTCAACCCTCAATCCTCAATCCTCAATCCTCAATCCTCAATCTTGAATCCTCAATACTCAATCTTCAATCCTCAATCCTCAATCCTCAATACTCAAACCTCAATCCTCAATACTCAATCCTCAATCCTCAATCCTCAACGTTCAATCCTCAATACCCAATTCTCAATCTCCAATCCTCAATTCTCAGTCCTCAATCCTCAATCCTCAATCCTCAATCCTCTGTCCTCAAACCTAAATCCTGAATCCTCAATTCTGGATCCTCAATCTTCAACCCTCAGTCCTCAACAATCAGTTGTCAATCCTCAATCCTCAATAGAATATCATCAATTCACAGTTTTCAATACTCAGTACTCAATCCGCAATTTTTAAATCTCTATCCACAGACATCAATTCTCATCACTCAACCCTCAACACTCAGTCCTCAATGTTCAATCCTCAATCCTCAATTCTCAATCTTCAATCCTCAATACTGAATCTTCAATCCTCAATCCTCAATCCTCAATCCTCAATCCTCAATCCTCAATCCTCATTCCCTAGACCTCAATCCTCAACCCTCAGTCCTCATCCTTAATTCTCAATTCTCAATCCTCAATCCTCAATTCTCAATCATCAATCCTCAATAATCAATATCCAATCCTAGATCCTCAATCCCCAATCCTCATTCCTTAATCCTCAATCTTCAATCCTCAATCCCCAGTCCACAATCCTCAATCCTCAATCCTCAATCCTCAATCCTCAATCAACAATACTCAATCTTCAATAATCAATCCTCAATCCTCAATCCCCAATCCTCAATACTCAACCATAAATCCACAATCCTCAATACTCAATAGAATCTCCTGAATTCTCTGGATTCAATGCCCAAACATCAATCCTCAACCCTCAGCCCTCATTCTCAATCCTCAATCCTCAATCCTCAATCCTCAATAATCTATCTCCAATCCTAGATCCCCAATCCCCAATCCTCAATCCTTAATCCTCAATCTTCCATCCTCAATCCCCAGGCCTCAATCTTAAATCCTCAATCCTCAACACTCAATCCTCAATCCTCAATCTTCAATCATCAATACTCAATCTTCAATCCTCAATCCTCAACCCTCAATCCTCAATCCTCAATTCTCAATCCTCAATACTCAGTCGTCAATCGTCAATCCTCAATCCCCAATCCTCAATCTTCAATCCTCAATCCTCAATCCTCAATCCTCAATCCTCAATCTTCAATCCTCAATACTCAATCTTCAATCCTCAATCCTCAATCCTCAATCCTCAATACTAAATCCTCAATCCTCAATCCTCAATCTTCAATCCTCAATACTCAATCTGCAATCCTCAATCCTCAATCCTCAATCCTCAACCCTCAGTCTTCAATCTTCAATACCCAATCCTCAATCTTCAATCATCAACACTCAATCTTCAATCCTCAATCCTCAGTCCTCAAACCTCAATTCTGAATCCTCAATCCTGAATCCTCAATCTTCAATCCTCAGACCTCAACCATCAATGCTAAATTCTCAATACTCAACAGAATATCCAGAATTCTCAGTTTTCAATACTCAATCCCCAATCTTCAATTTTCGAATCTCAATCCACAAACATCAATTCTCATCACTCAACCCTGAACACTCGGTCCTCAATCTTCAATCCTCAATCCATAGTCCTCAACCGTCAAACCTCAATCCCCAATCCTCTATCATCAATCTTCAATCCCCAATCCTCAATCCTCAATCCTCAATCCTCAACCTTCAATCCTCAAAACTCAATCTTCAATCTTCAATCCTCAATCCTCAACCCTCAATCCTCAATCCGCAATCCTCAATCTTCAATCCTCAATACTCAATCTACAATCCTCAATCCTCAATCCTGAAATCCTCAATCCTCAATATTCAACGCACAACCCTCAAACTTCAATCATCAATACTCAACCATCAATCCTCAATTCTCAGTACTCAATCGTCAGCCTTCAATCCTCAACACACAATCTTCAATCCTCAATCATCAATCTTCAATTCTCTATCTTCGATACTCAATACTGAATCTTCAATCCTCAATTCTCAATTTTCAATCCTCAATCCTCAACCCTCAGTTATAGTCCTCAAATCTCAATTCTCAATCCTCAATCCTCAATCCTCAATATTCATTCCTCAATAATCTATCTCCAATCCTAGATCCCCAATCCCCAATCCTCAATCCTTAATCCTCAATCTTCAATCCTCAATCCCCAGTCCTCAATCTTAAATCCTCAATCCTCAACACTCAATCCTCAATCCTCAATCTTCAATCATCAATACTCAATCTTCAATCCTCAATCCTCAACCCTCAATCCTCAATCCTCAATTCTCAATCCTCAACGTTCAATCCTCAATACCCAATTCTCAATCTCCAATCCTCAATTCTCAGTCCTCAATCCTCAATCCTCAATCCTCAATCCTCTGTCCTCAAACCTAAATCCTGAATCCTCAATTCTGGATCCTCAATCTTCAACCCTCAGTCCTCAACAATCAGTTGTCAATCCTCAATCCTCAATAGAATATCATCAATTCACAGTTTTCAATACTCAGTACTCAATCCGCAATTTTTAAATCTCTATCCACAAACATCAATTCTCATCACTCAACCCTCAACACTCAGTCCTCAATGTTCAATCCTCAATCCTCAATTCTCAATCTTCAATCCTCAATACTGAATCTTCAATCCTCAATCCTCAATCCTCAATCCTCAATCCTCAATCCTCATTCCCTAAACCTCAATCCTCAACCCTCGGTCCTCATCCTTAATTCTCAATTCTCAATCCTCAATCCTCAATTCTCAATCATCAATCCTCAATAATCAATATCCAATCCTAGATCCTCAATCCCCAATCCTCATTCCTTAATTCTCAATCTTCAATCCTCAATCCCCAGTCCACAATCCTCAATCCTCAATCCTCAATCCTCAATCCTCAATCAACAATACTCAATCTTCAATAATCAATCCTCAATCCTCAATCCTCAATCCTCAATCCTCAACACTCAATCCTCAATCCTCAATCTTCAATCATCAATACTCAATCTTCAATCCTCAATCCTCAACCCTCAATCCTCAATCCTCAATTCTCAATCCTCAATACTCAGTCGTCAATCGTCAATCCTCAATCCCCAATCCTCAATCTTCAATCCTCAATCCTCAATCCTCAATCCTCAATCCTCAATCTTCAATCCTCAATACTCAATCTTCAATCCTCAATCCTCAATCCTCAATCCTCAATACTCAATCCTCAATCCTCAATCCTCAATCTTCAATCCTCAATACTCAATCTGCAATCCTCAATCCTCAATCCTCAATCCTCAACACTCATTCTTCAATCTTCAATACCCAATCCTGAATCTTCAATCCTCAATACTCAATCCTGAATTCTCAATCCTCAATCCTCAATCCTCAGACCTCAAACATCAATATTCAACCCTCAGTCCTCGTCCTCAATCCACAAACCTCAATCCTCAATCCACGATCTTCAATCATCAATATTCAATACTCAATACTCAATCCTCAATCCTCAATCCTCAATCCTCAATCCTCAATCCTCAATCCTCAATCCTCAATCTTCAATCCTCAATCCTCATTCCTTAAACCTCAATCCTCAACCTTCAGTCCTCATCCTTAATTCTCAATTCTCAATCCTCAATCCTCAATTCTCAATCATCAATCTTCAATAATCAATATCCAATCCTAGATCCTCAATCCCCAATCCTCATTCCTTAATCCTCAATCTTCAATCCTCAATCCCCAGTCCACAATCCTCAATCCTCAAACCTCAATCCTCAATCCTCAATACTCAATCGTCAGTCTTCAATCCTCAACACTCAATCTTCAATCCTCAATCCCCAATCCTCAATCCTCAATCCTCACTCTTCAATCCTCAATACCCAATCCTCAATATTCAATCCTCGATCCTCAATCCTCACTTCTCAATCCTCAAGCCTCAGTCCTCAGTCCTCAAACAGCAGCCCTCAACTCCCAGCCCTCATCCTCAATCCTCAATCCTCAATCCTCAATCCTCAATCCTCAATCTTCTATTTTCAATCATCAACACTCAATCTTCAATCCTCATTCCTCAGTCCTCAAACCTCAATTCTGAATCCTCGATCCTGAATCCTCAATCTTCAATCCTCAGACCTCAACCATCAATGCTAAATTCTCAATACCCAACAGAATATCCATAATTCTCAGTTTTCAATACTCAATCCCCAATCTTCAATTTTCGAATCTCAATCCACAAACATCAATTCTCATCACTCAACCCTCAACACTCGGTCCTCAATCTTCAATCCTCAATCCATAATCCTCAACCGTCAAACCTCAATCCCCAATCCTCTATCATCAATCTTCAATCCTCAATCCTCAATCCTCAATCCTCAATCCTCAACCTTCAATCCTCAAAACTCAATCTTCAATCTTCAATTCTCAATCCTCAATCCTCAATCCTCAATCCGCAATCCTCAATTTTCAATCCTCAATACTCAATCTCCAATCCTCAATCCTCAATCCTGAAATCCTCAATCCTCAATATTCAACGCACAACCCTCAAACTTCAATCCTCAATACTCAACCATCAATCCTCAATTCTCAGTACTCAATCGTCAGCCTTCTATCCTCAACACACAATCTTCAATCCTCAATCCTCAATCTTCAATTCTCTATCTTCGATACTCAATACTGAATCTTCAATCCTCAATTCTCAATTTTCAATCCTCAATCCTCAACCCTCAGTTATCGTCCTCAATTCTCAATTCTCAATCCTCAATCCTCAATCCTCAATCTTCAATCCTCAATAATCTATCTCCAATCCTAGATCCCCAATCCCCAATCCTCAATCCTTAATCCTCAATCTTCAATCCTCAATCCCCAGTCCTCAATCTTAAATCCTCAATCCTCAACACTCAATCCTCAATCCTCAATCTTCAATCATCAATACTCAATCTTCAATCCTCAATCCTCAACCCTCAATCCTCAATCCTCAATTCTCAATCCTCAATACTCAGTCGTCAATCGTCAATCCTCAATCCCCAATCCTCAATCCTCAATCCTCAATCCTCAATCCTCAATCCTCAATCTTCTATTTTCAATCATCAACACTCAATCTTCAATCCTCAATCCTCAGTCCTCAAACCTCAATTCTGAATCCTCGATCCTGAATCCTCAATCTTCAATCCTCAGACCTCAACCATCAATGCTAAATTCTCAATACCCAACAGAATATCCATAATTCTCAGTTTTCAATACTCAATCCCCAATCTTCAATTTTCGAATCTCAATCCACAAACATCAATTCTCATCACTCAACCCTCAACACTCGGTCCTCAATCTTCAATCCTCAATCCATAATCCTCAACCGTCAAACCTCAATCCCCAATCCTCTATCATCAATCTTCAATCCTCAATCCTCAATCCTCAATCCTCAATCCTCAATCCTCAACCTTCAATCCTCAAAACGCAATCTTCAATCTTCAATTCTCAATCCTCAATCCTCAATCCTCAATCCGCAATCCTCAATTTTCAATCCTCAATACTCAATCTCCAATCCTCAATCCTCAATCCTGAAATCCTCAATCCTCAATATTCAACGCACAACCATCAAACTTCAATCCTCAATACTCAACCATCAATCCCCAATTCTCAGTACTCAATCGTGAGCCTTCTATCCTCAACACACAATCTTCAATCCCCAATCCTCAATCTTCAATTCTCTATCTTCGATACTCAATACTGAATCTTCAATCCTCAATTCTCAATTTTCAATCCTCAATCCTCAACCCTCAGTTATCGTCCTCAATTCTCAATTCTCAATCCTCAATCCTCAATCCTCAATCTTCAATCCTCAATAATCTATCTCCAATCCTAGATCCCCAATCCCCAATCCTCAATCCTTAATCCTCAATCTTCAATCCTCAATCCCCAGTCCTCAATCTTAAATCCTCAATCCTCAACACTCAATCCTCAATCCTCAATCTTCAATCATCAATACTCAATCTTCAATCCTCAATCCTCAACCTTCAATCCTCAATCCTCAATTCTCAATCCTCAATACTCAGTCGTCAATCGTCAGTCCTCAATCCCCAATCCTCAATCATCAATCCTCAATCCTCAATCCTCAATCCTCAATCCTCAATCTTCAATCCTCAATACTCAATCTTCAATCCTCAATCCTCAATCCTCAATCCTCAATACTCAATACTCAATCCTCAATCCTCAATCCTCAATCTTCAATCCTCAACACTCAATCTGCAATCCTCAATCCTCAATCCTCAATCCTCAACCCTCATTCTTCAATCTTCAATACCCAATCCTCAATCTTCAATCCTCAATACTCAATCCTCAATTCTCAATCCTCAATCCTCAATCCTCAGACCTCAAACATCAATATTCAACCCTCAGTCCTCGTCCTCAATCCACAAACCTCAATCCTCAATCCTCGATCTTCAATCATCAATATTCAATCCTCAATCCTCAATCCTCAATCCTCAATCCTCAATCCTCAATCCTCAATCATCAATCCTCAATCCTCAATCCTCAATCTTCAATCCTCAATCCTCAATCCTGAATCCTCAATCCTCAATCATCAATCCTCAACACTCAATCTTCAATTCTCAATCCTCAATCTTCAATCCTCAATACTCAATCTTCAATCCCCAATCCTTAATACTCAATCCTCAATCCTCATTCATCAATCCTCAATACCCAATCCTCAATCTTCAATCCTCAATCCTCAATCCGCAATCCTCAATCCTCAATCCTCAGACCTCAAGCATCAAGACTCAACCCTCAGTCCTCGTCCTCAATCCACAACACTCAATCCTCAATCCTCGATTTTCATTCATCAATATTCAACCTTCAAACCTCAATCCTCAATACTCAATCCTCAATCCTCAATCCTCAATCCTCAATCTTCAATCCTCAATACTCAATCTTCAATCCTCAATCCTCAATCCTCAATCCTCAATACTCAATCCTCAATCCTCAATCCTCAATCATCAATCCTCAATACTCAGTCTGCAATCCTCAATCCTCAATCCTCAATCCTCAACCCTCATTCTTCAATCTTCAATACCCAATCCTCAATCTTCAATCCTCAATACTCAATCCTCAATTCTCAATCCTCAATCCTCAATCCTCAGACCTCAAACATCAATATTCAACCCTCAGTCCTCGTCCTCAATCCACAAACCTCAATCCTCAATCCTCGATCTTCAATCATCAATATTCAATACTCAATCCTCAATCCTCAATCCTCAATCCTCAATCCTCAATCCTCAATCTTCAATCCTCAATCCTCAATGCTGAATCCTCAATCCTCAATCATCAATCCTCAACACTCAATCTTCAATCCTCAATCCTCAATCTTCAATCCTCAATACTCAATCTTCAATCCCCAATCCTTAATACTCAATCCTCAATCCTCAATCGTCAATCCTCAAACCCCAATCCTCTATCATCAATACTCAATCCTCAATTCTCAATCCTCAATCCTCAATCCTCAATCTTCAATCCTCAACACTCAATCTTCAATCCTCAATCCTCAATCTTCAATCATCAACACTCAATCTTCAATCCTCAATCCTCAGTCCTCAAACCTCAATTCTGAATCCTCAATCCTGAATCCTCAATCTTCAATCCTCAGACCTCAACCATCAATGCTAAATTCTCAATACTCAACAGAATATCCAGAATTCTCAGTTATCAATACTCAATCCCCAATCTTCAATTTTCGAATCTCAATCCACAAACATCAATTCTCATCACTCAACCCTGAACACTCGGTCCTCAATCTTCAATCCTCAATCCATAATCCTCAACCGTCAAACCTCAATCCCCAATCTTCTATCATCAATCTGCAATCCTCAATCCTCAATCCTCAATCCTCAATCCTCAACCTTCAATCCTCAAAACTCAATCTTCAATCTTCAATCCTCAATCCTCAACCCTCAATCCTCAATCCGCAATCCTCAATCTTCAATCCTCAATACTCAATCTTCAATCCTCAATCCTCAATCCTGAAATCCTCAATCCTCAATATTCAACGCACAACCCTCAAACTTCAATCCTCAATACTCAACCATCAATCCTCAATTCTCAGTACTCAATCGTCAGCCTTCTATCCTCAACACACAATCTTCAATCCTCAATCCTCAATCTTCAATTCTCTAACTTCGATACTCAATACTGAATCTTCAATCCTCAATTCTCAATTTTCAATCCTCAATCCTCAACCCTCAGTTATCGTCCTCAATTCTCAATTCTCAATCCTCAATCCTCAATCCTCAATCTTCAATCCTCAATAATCTATCTCCAATCCTAGATCCCCAATCCCCAATCCTCAATCCTTAATCCTCAATCTTCAATCCTCAATCCCCAGTCCTCAATCTTAAATCCTCAATCCTCAACACTCAATCCTCAATCCTCAATCTTCAATCATCAATACTCAATCTTCAATCCTCAATCCTCAACCCTCAATCCTCAATCCTCAATTCTCAATCCTCAATACTCAGTCGTCAATCGTCAATCCTCAATCCCCAATCCTCAATCATCAATCCTCAATCCTCAATCCTCAATCCTCAATCCTCAATCTTCAATCCTGAATACTCAATCTTCAATCCTCAATCCTCAATCCTCAATCCTCAATACTCAATACTCAATCCTCAATCCTCAATCCTCAATCTTCAATCCTCAACACTCAATCTGCAATCCTCAATCCTCAATCCTCAATCCTCAACCCTCATTCTTCAATCTTCAATACCCAATCCTCAATCTTCAATCCTCAATACTCAATCCTCAGACCTCAAACATCAATATTCAACCCTCAGTCCTCGTCCTCAATCCACAAACCTCAATCCTCAATCCTCGACCTTCAATCATCAATATTCAATCCTCAATCCTCAATCCTCAATCCTCAATCCTCAATCCTCAATCCTCAATCATCAATCCTCAATCCTCAATCCTCAATCTTCAATCCTCAATCCTCAATCCTGAATCCTCAATCCTCAATCATCAATCCTCAACACTCAATCTTCAATTCTCAATCCTCAATCTTCAATCCTCAATACTCAATCTTCAATCCCCAATCCTTAATACTCAATCCTCAATCCTCATTCATCAATCCTCAATACCCAATCCTCAATCTTCAATCCTCAATCCTCAATCCGCAATCCTCAATCCTCAATCCTCAGACCTCAAGCATCAAGACTCAACCCTCAGTCCTCGTCCTCAATCCACAACCCTCAATCCTCAATCCTCGATTTTCATTCATCAATATTCAACCTTCAAACCTCAATCCTCAATACTCAATCCTCAATCCTCAATCCTCAATCCTCAATCTTCAATCCTCAATACTCAATCTTCAATCCTCAATCCTCAATCCTCAATCCTCAATCCTCAATACTCAATCCTCAATCCTCAATCCTCAATCTTCAATCCTCAATACTCAGTCTGCAATCCTCAATCCTCAATCCTCAATCCTCAACCCTCATTCTTCAATCTTCAATACCCAATCCTCAATCTTCAATCCTCAATACTCAATCCTCAATTCTCAATCCTCAATCCTCAATCCTCAGACCTCAAACATCAATATTCAACCCTCAGTCCTCGTCCTCAATCCACAAACCTCAATCCTCAATCCTCGATCTTCAATCATCAATATTCAATACTCAATCCTCAATCCTCAATCCTCAATCCTCAATCCTCAATCCTCAATCTTCAATCCTCAATCCTCAATGCTGAATCCTCAATCCTCAATCATCAATCCTCAACACTCAATCTTCAATCCTCAATCCTCAATCTTCAATCCTCAATACTCAATCTTCAATCCCCAATCCTTAATACTCAATCCTCAATCCTCAATCGTCAATCCTCAAACCCCAATCCTCTATCATCAATACTCAATCCTCAATTCTCAATCCTCAATCCTCAATCCTCAATCTTCAATCCTCAACACTTAATCTTCAATCCTCAATCCTCAATCTTCAATCATCAACACTCAATCTTCAATCCTCAATCCTCAGTCCTCAAACCTCAATTCTGAATCCTCAATCCTGAATCCTCAATCTTCAATCCTCAGACCTCAACCATCAATGCTAAATTCTCAATACTCAACAGAATATCCAGAATTCTCAGTTTTCAATACTCAATCCCCAATCTTCAATTTTCGAATCTCAATCCACAAACATCAATTCTCATCACTCAACCCTGAACACTCGGTCCTCAATCTTCAATCCTCAATCCATAATCCTCAACCGTCAAACCTCAATCCCCAATCTTCTATCATCAATCTTCAATCCTCAATCCTCAATCCTCAATCCTCAACCTTCAATCCTCAAAACTCAATCTTCAATCTTCAATCCTCAATCCTCAACCCTCAATCCTCAATCCGCAATCCTCAATCTTCAATCCTCAATACTCAATCTTCAATCCTCAGTCCTCAATCCTGAAATCCTCAATCCTCAATATTCAACGCACAACCCTCAAACTTCAATCATCAATACTCAACCATCAATCCTCAATTCTCAGTACTCAATCGTCAGCCTTCAATCCTCAACACACAATCTTCAATCCTCAATCATCAATCTTCAATTCTCTATCTTCGATACTCAATACTGAATCTTCAATCCTCAATTCTCAATTTTCAATCCTCAATCCTCAACCCTCAGTTATAGTCCTCAAATCTCAATTCTCAATCCTCAATCCTCAATCCTCAATATTCAATCCTCAATAATCTATCTCCAATCCTAGATCCAAAATCCCCAATCCTCAATCCTTAATCCTCAATCTTCAATCCTCAATCCCCAGTCTTCAATCTTAAATCCTCAATCCTCAACACTCAATCCTCAATCCTCAATCTTCAATCATCAATACTCAATCTTCAATCCTCAATCCTCAACCCTCAATCCTCAATCCTCAATTCTCAATCCTCAACGTTCAATCCTCAATACCCAATTCTCAATCTCCAATCCTCAATTCTCAGTCCTCAATCCTCAATCCTCAATCCTCAATCCTCTGTCCTCAAACCTAAATCCTGAATCCTCAATTCTGGATCCTCAATCTTCAACCCTCAGTCCTCAACAATCAGTTGTCAATCCTCAATCCTCAATAGAATATCATCAATTCACAGTTTTCAATACTAAGTACTCAATCCGCAATTTTTAAATCTCTATCCACAAACATCAATTCTCATCACTCAACCCTCAACACTCAGTCCTCAATGTTCAATCCTCAATCCTCAATTCTCAATCTTCAATCCTCAATTCTGAATCTTCAATCCTCAATCCTCAATCCTCAATCCTCAATCCTCAATCCTCATTCCCTAAACCTCAATCCTCAACCCTCAGTCCTCATCCTTAATTCTCAATTCTCAATCCTCAATCCTCAATCCTCAATTCTCAATCATCAATCCTCAATAATCAATATCCAATCCTAGATCCTCAATCCCCAATCCTCATTCCTTAATCCTCAATCTTCAATCCTCAATCCCCAGTCCACAATCCTCAATCCTCAATCCTCAATCAACAATACTCAATCTTCAATAATCAATCCTCAATCCTCAATCCTCAATCCTCAATCCTCAACACTCAATCCTCAATCCTCAATCTTCAATCATCAATACTCAATCTTCAATCCTCAATCCTCAACCCTCAATCCTCAATCCTCAATTCTCAATCCTCAATACTCAGTCGTCAATCGTCAATCCTCAATCCCCAATCCTCAATCTTCAATCCTCAATCCTCAATCTTCAATCCTCAATCCTCAATCCTCAATCCTCAATCCTCAATCCTCAATCCTCAATCGTCAATCCTCAAACCCCAATCCTCTATCATCAATACTCAATCCTCAATCCTCAATCCTCAATCCTCATTCCTCAATCTTCAATCCTCAGTACTCAATCTTCTATCTGCAATCCTCAATACTCAATCCTCAATCCTCAATCCGCAATCCGCAATCTTCAATCCTCAATCCTCAATCCTCAATCCTCAATATTCAATCCTCAATCCTCGATCCTCAATTCTCAATTCTCAATCCTCAATCCTCAATCCTCAGACCTCAAACATCAATACTCAACCCTCAGTCCACGTCATCAATCCTCAATTCTCAATCCTCAATCCTCAATCCTGAATCCTCAATCTTCAATCCTCAATACTCAATCTTCAATCCTCAATCCTCAATCCTCAATCCTCAATCCTCAATACTCAATCGTCAGTCTTCAATCCTCAACACTCAATCTTCAATCCTCAATCCCCAATCCTCAATCCTCAATACTCACACTTCAATCCTCAATACCCAATCCTCAATATTCAATCCTCGATCCTCAATCCTCACTTCTCAATCCTCAATCCTCAGTCCTCAGTCCTCAAACATCTGCCCTCAACTCTCAGCCCTCAACACTCAATCTTCAATCCTCAATACCCAATCCTCAATCCTCAATCCTCACTCTTCAATCCTCAATACCCAATCCTCAATATTCAATCCTCGATCCTCAATCCTCACTTCTCAATCCTCAATCCTCAGTCCTCAGTCCTCAAACAGCAGCCCTCAACTCCCAGCCCTCATCCTCAATCCTCAATCATCAATCCTCAATCCTCAATCCTCAATCTTCTATCTTCAATCATCAACACACAATCTTCAATCCTCAATCCTCAGTCCTCAAACCTCAATTCTGAATCCTCAATCCTGAATCCTCAATCTTCAATCCTCAGACCTCAACCATCAATGCTAAATTCTCAATACTCAACAGAATATCCAGAATTCTCAGTTTTCAATACTCAATCCCCAATCTTCAATTTTCGAATCTCAATCCACAAACATCAATTCTCATCACTCAACCCTCAACACTCGGTCTTCAATCTTCAATCCTCAATCCATAATCCTCAACCGTCAAACCTCAATCCCCAATCCTCTATCATCAATCTTCAATCCTCAATCCTCAATCCTCAATCCTCAATCCTCAACCTTCAATCCTCAAAACTCAATCTTCAATCTTCAATCCTCAATCCTCAATCCTCAATCCTCAATCCGCAATCCTCAATCTTCAATCCTCAATACTCAATCTTCAATCCTCAATCCTCAATCCTGAAATCCTCAATCCTCAATATTCAACGCACAACCCTCAAGCTTCAATCCTCAATACTCAACCATCAATTCTCAATTCTCAGTACTCAATCGTCAGCCTTCAATCCTCAACACACAATCTTCAATCCTCAATCCTCAATCTTCAATTCTCTATCCTCAACCCTCAGTTATCGTCCTCAATTCTCAATTCTCAATCCTCAATCCTCAATAATCTATCTCCAATCCTAGATCCCCAATCCCCAATCCTCAATCCTTAATCCTCAACCTTCAATCCTCAATCCCCAGTCCTCAATCTTAAATCCTCAATACTCAACACTCAATCCTCAATCCTCAATCTTCAATCATCAATACTCAATCTTCAATCCTCAATCCTCAACCCTCAATCTTTAATCCTCAATTCTCAATCCTCAATACTCAGTCGTCAATCGTCAATCCTCAATCCCCAATCCTCAATCTTCAATCCTCAATCCTCAATCCTCAATCCTCAATCCTCAATCTTCAATCCTCAATACTCAATCTTCAAACCTCAATCCTCAATCCTCAATACTCAATACTCAATCCTCAATCCTCAATCCTCAATCTTCAATCCTCAATACTCAATCTGCAATCCTCAATCCTCAATCCTCAATCCTCAACCCTCATTCTTCAATCTTCAATACCCAATCCTCAATCTTCAATCCTCAATACTCAATCCTCAGACCTCAAACATCAATATTCAACCCTCAGTCCTCGTCCTCAATCCACAAACCTCAATCCTCAATCCTCGACCTTCAATCATCAATATTCAATCCTCAATCCTCAATCCTCAATCCTCAATCCTCAATCCTCAATCCTCAATCATCAATCCTCAATCCTCAATCCTCAATCTTCAATCCTCAATCCTCAATCCTGAATCCTCAATCCTCAATCATCAATCCTCAACACTCAATCTTCAATTCTCAATCCTCAATCTTCAATCCTCAATACTCAATCTTCAATCCCCAATCCTTAATACTCAATCCTCAATCCTCATTCATCAATCCTCAATACCCAATCCTCAATCTTCAATCCTCAATCCTCAATCCGCAATCCTCAATCCTCAATCCTCAGACCTCAAGCATCAAGACTCAACCCTCAGTCCTCGTCCTCAATCCACAACCCTCAATCCTCAATCCTCGATTTTCATTCATCAATATTCAACCTTCAAACCTCAATCCTCAATACTCAATCCTCAATCCTCAATCCTCAATCCTCAATCTTCAATCCTCAATACTCAATCTTCAATCCTCAATCCTCAATCCTCAATCCTCAATCCTCAATACTCAATCCTCAATCCTCAATCCTCAATCTTCAATCCTCAATACTCAGTCTGCAATCCTCAATCCTCAATCCTCAATCCTCAACCCTCATTCTTCAATCTTCAATACCCAATCCTCAATCTTCAATCCTCAATACTCAATCCTCAATTCTCAATCCTCAATCCTCAATCCTCAGACCTCAAACATCAATATTCAACCCTCAGTCCTCGTCCTCAATCCACAAACCTCAATCCTCAATCCTCGATCTTCAATCATCAATATTCAATACTCAATCCTCAATCCTCAATCCTCAATCCTCAATCCTCAATCCTCAATCTTCAATCCTCAATCCTCAATGCTGAATCCTCAATCCTCAATCATCAATCCTCAACACTCAATCTTCAATCCTCAATCCTCAATCTTCAATCCTCAATACTCAATCTTCAATCCCCAATCCTTAATACTCAATCCTCAATCCTCAATCGTCAATCCTCAAACCCCAATCCTCTATCATCAATACTCCATCCTCAATTCTCAATCCTCAATCCTCAATCCTCAATCTTCAATCCTCAACACTTAATCTTCAATCCTCAATCCTCAATCTTCAATCATCAACACTCAATCTTCAATCCTCAATCCTCAGTCCTCAAACCTCAATTCTGAATCCTCAATCCTGAATCCTCAATCTTCAATCCTCAGACCTCAACCATCAATGCTAAATTCTCAATACTCAACAGAATATCCAGAATTCTCAGTTTTCAATACTCAATCCCCAATCTTCAATTTTCGAATCTCAATCCACAAACATCAATTCTCATCACTCAACCCTGAACACTCGGTCCTCAATCTTCAATCCTCAATCCATAATCCTCAACCGTCAAACCTCAATCCCCAATCTTCTATCATCAATCTTCAATCCTCAATCCTCAATCCTCAATCCTCAACCTTCAATCCTCAAAACTCAATCTTCAATCTTCAATCCTCAATCCTCAACCCTCAATCCTCAATCCGCAATCCTCAATCTTCAATCCTCAATACTCAATCTTCAATCCTCAGTCCTCAATCCTGAAATGCTCAATCCTCAATATTCAACGCACAACCCTCAAACTTCAATCATCAATACTCAACCATCAATCCTCAATTCTCAGTACTCAATCGTCAGCCTTCAATCCTCAACACACAATCTTCAATCCTCAATCATCAATCTTCAATTCTCTATCTTCGATACTCAATACTGAATCTTCAATCCTCAATTCTCAATTTTCAATCCTCAATCCTCAACCCTCAGTTATAGTCCTCAAATCTCAATTCTCAATCCTCAATCCTCAATCCTCAATATTCAATCCTCAATAATCTATCTCCAATCCTAGATCCAAAATCCCCAATCCTCAATCCTTAATCCTCAATCTTCAATCCTCAATCCCCAGTCTTCAATCTTAAATCCTCAATCCTCAACACTCAATCCTCAATCCTCAATCTTCAATCATCAATACTCAATCTTCAATCCTCAATCCTCAACCCTCAATCCTCAATCCTCAATTCTCAATCCTCAACGTTCAATCCTCAATACCCAATTCTCAATCTCCAATCCTCAATTCTCAGTCCTCAATCCTCAATCCTCAATCCTCAATCCTCTGTCCTCAAACCTAAATCCTGAATCCTCAATTCTGGATCCTCAATCTTCAACCCTCAGTCCTCAACAATCAGTTGTCAATCCTCAATCCTCAATAGAATATCATCAATTCACAGTTTTCAATACTAAGTACTCAATCCGCAATTTTTAAATCTCTATCCACAAACATCAATTCTCATCACTCAACCCTCAACACTCAGTCCTCAATGTTCAATCCTCAATCCTCAATTCTCAATCTTCAATCCTCAATTCTGAATCTTCAATCCTCAATCCTCAATCCTCAATCCTCAATCCTCAATCCTCATTCCCTAAACCTCAATCCTCAACCCTCAGTCCTCATCCTTAATTCTCAATTCTCAATCCTCAATCCTCAATCCTCAATTCTCAATCATCAATCCTCAATAATCAATATCCAATCCTAGATCCTCAATCCCCAATCCTCATTCCTTAATCCTCAATCTTCAATCCTCAATCCCCAGTCCACAATCCTCAATCCTCAATCCTCAATCAACAATACTCAATCTTCAATAATCAATCCTCAATCCTCAATCCTCAATCCTCAATCCTCAACACTCAATCCTCAATCCTCAATCTTCAATCATCAATACTCAATCTTCAATCCTCAATCCTCAACCCTCAATCCTCAATCCTCAATTCTCAATCCTCAATACTCAGTCGTCAATCGTCAATCCTCAATCCCCAATCCTCAATCTTCAATCCTCAATCCTCAATCTTCAATCCTCAATCCTCAATCCTCAATCCTCAATCCTCAATCCTCAATCCTCAATCGTCAATCCTCAAACCCCAATCCTCTATCATCAATACTCAATCCTCAATCCTCAATCCTCAATCCTCATTCCTCAATCTTCAATCCTCAGTACTCAATCTTCTATCTGCAATCCTCAATACTCAATCCTCAATCCTCAATCCGCAATCCGCAATCTTCAATCCTCAATCCTCAATCCTCAATCCTCAATATTCAATCCTCAATCCTCGATCCTCAATTCTCAATTCTCAATCCTCAATCCTCAATCCTCAGACCTCAAACATCAATACTCAACCCTCAGTCCACGTCATCAATCCTCAATTCTCAATCCTCAATCCTCAATCCTGAATCCTCAATCTTCAATCCTCAATACTCAATCTTCAATCCTCAATCCTCAATCCTCAATCCTCAATCCTCAATACTCAATCGTCAGTCTTCAATCCTCAACACTCAATCTTCAATCCTCAATCCCCAATCCTCAATCCTCAATCCTCACACTTCAATCCTCAATACCCAATCCTCAATATTCAATCCTCGATCCTCAATCCTCACTTCTCAATCCTCAATCCTCAGTCCTCAGTCCTCAAACATCAGCCCTCAACTCTCAGCCCTCAACACTCAATCTTCAATCCTCAATACCCAATCCTCAATCCTCAATCCTCACTCTTCAATCCTCAATACCCAATCCTCAATATTCAATCCTCGATCCTCAATCCTCACTTCTCAATCCTCAATCCTCAGTCCTCAGTCCTCAAACAGCAGCCCTCAACTCCCAGCCCTCATCCTCAATCCTCAATCATCAATCCTCAATCCTCAATCCTCAATCTTCTATCTTCAATCATCAACACACAATCTTCAATCCTCAATCCTCAGTCCTCAAACCTCAATTCTGAATCCTCAATCCTGAATCCTCAATCTTCAATCCTCAGACCTCAACCATCAATGCTAAATTCTCAATACTCAACAGAATATCCAGAATTCTCAGTTTTCAATACTCAATCCCCAATCTTCAATTTTCGAATCTCAATCCACAAACATCAATTCTCATCACTCAACCCTCAACACTCGGTCTTCAATCTTCAATCCTCAATCCATAATCCTCAACCGTCAAACCTCAATCCCCAATCCTCTATCATCAATCTTCAATCCTCAATCCTCAATCCTCAATCCTCAATCCTCAACCTTCAATCCTCAAAACTCAATCTTCAATCTTCAATCCTCAATCCTCAATCCTCAATCCTCAATCCGCAATCCTCAATCTTCAATCCTCAATACTCAATCTTCAATCCTCAATCCTCAATCCTGAAATCCTCAATCCTCAATATTCAACGCACAACCCTCAAGCTTCAATCCTCAATACTCAACCATCAATTCTCAATTCTCAGTACTCAATCGTCAGCCTTCAATCCTCAACACACAATCTTCAATCCTCAATCCTCAATCTTCAATTCTCTATCCTCAACCCTCAGTTATCGTCCTCAATTCTCAATTCTCAATCCTCAATCCTCAATAATCTATCTCCAATCCTAGATCCCCAATCCCCAATCCTCAATCCTTAATCCTCAACCTTCAATCCTCAATCCCCAGTCCTCAATCTTAAATCCTCAATACTCAACACTCAATCCTCAATCCTCAATCTTCAATCATCAATACTCAATCTTCAATCCTCAATCCTCAACCCTCAATCTTTAATCCTCAATTCTCAATCCTCAATACTCAGTCGTCAATCGTCAATCCTCAATCCCCAATCCTCAATCTTCAATCCTCAATCCTCAATCCTCAATCCTCAATCCTCAATCTTCAATCCTCAATACTCAATCTTCAAACCTCAATCCTCAATCCTCAATACTCAATACTCAATCCTCAATCCTCAATCCTCAATCTTCAATCCTCAATACTCAATCTGCAATCCTCAATCCTCAATCCTCAATCCTCAACCCTCATTCTTCAATCTTCAATACCCAATCCTCAATCTTCAATCCTCAATACTCAATCCTCAATTCTCAATCCTCAATCCTCAATCCTCAGACCTCAAACATCAATATTCAACCCTCAGTCCACGTCCTCAATCCACAAACCTCAATCCTCAATCCTCGATCTTCTATCATCAATATTCAATACTCAATCCTCAATCCTCAATCCTCAATCCTCAATCCTCAATACTCAATCCTCAATCCTCAATCCTCAATCCTCAATCTTCAATCCTCAATCCTCAATCCTGAATACTCAATCCTCAATCATCAATCCTCAACACTCAATCTTCAATCCTCAATCCTCAATCATCAATCCTCAATACTCAATCTTCAATCCCCAATCCTTAATACCGAATCCTCAATCCTCATTCATCAATCCTCAATACCCAATCCTCAATCTTCAATCCACAATCCTCAATCCGCAATCCTCAATCCTCAATCCTCAGACCTCAAGCATCAAGACTCAACCCTCAGTCCTCGTCCTCAATCCACAACCCTCAATCCTCAATCCTCGATTTTCATTCATCAATATTCAACCTTCAAACCTAAACCCTCAATACTCAATCCTCAATCCTCAATCCTCAACGTTCAATCCTCAATACCCAATTCTCAATCTCCAATCCTCAATTCTCAGTCCTCAATCCTCAATCCTCAATCCTCAATCCTCTGTCCTCAAACCTCAATCCTGAATCTCAATCCTGGATCCTCAATCTTCAACCCTCAGTCCTCAACAATCAGTTGTCAATCCTCAATCCTCAATAGAATATCATCAATTCACAGTTTTCAATACTCAGTACTCAATCCGCAATTTTTAAATCTCTATCCACAAACATCAATTCTCATCTCTCAACCCTCAACACGCAGTGCTCAATGTTCAATCCTCAATCCTCAATTCTCAATCTTCAATCCTCAATACTGAATCTTCAATCCTCAATCCTCTATCCTCAATCCTCAATCCTCAATCCTCAAACCACAATCCTCATTCCATAAACCTCAATCCTCAACCCTCAGTCCTCATCCTTAATTCTCAATTCTCAATCCTCAATCCTCAATTCTCAATTTATCAATCCTCAATAATCAATATCCAATCCTAGATCCTCAATCCCCAATCCTCATTCCTTAATCCTCAATCTTCAATCCTCAATCCCCAGTCCACAATCCTCAATCCTCAATCCTCAATCCTCAATCCTCAATCCTCAATCCTCAATCCTCAATCCTCAATCCTCAATCTTCTATCTTCAATCCTCCATACTCAATCTTCAATCCTCAATCCTCAGTCCTCAAAACTCAATTCTGAATCCTCAGTCCTGAATCCTCAATCCTCTGTCCTCAAACCTAAATCCTGAATCCTCAATTCTGGATCCTCAATCTTCAACCCTCAGTCCTCAACAATCAGTTGTCAATCCTCAATCCTCAATAGAATATCATCAATTCACAGTTTTCAATACTAAGTACTCAATCCGCAATTTTTAAATCTCTATCCACAAACATCAATTCTCATCACTCAACCCTCAACACTCAGTCCTCAATGTTCAATCCTCAATCCTCAATTCTCAGTCTTCAATCCTCAATTCTGAATCTTCAATCCTCAATCCTCAATCCTCAATCCTCAATCCTCAATCCTCATTCCCTAAACCTCAATCCTCAACCCTCAGTCCTCATCCTTAATTCTCAATTCTCAATCCTCAATCCTCAATCCTCAATTCTCAATCATCAATCCTCAATAATCAATATCCAATCCTAGATCCTCAATCCCCAATCCTCATTCCTTAATCCTCAACCTTCAATCCTCAATCCCCAGTCCACAATCCTCAATCCTCAATCCTCAATCAACAATACTCAATCTTCAATTATCAATCCTCAATCCTCAATCCTCAATCCTCAATCCTCAACACTCAATCCTCAATCCTCAATCTTCAATCATCAATACTCAATCTTCAATCCTCAATCCTCAACCCTCAATCCTCAATCCTCAATTCTCAATCCTCAATACTCAGTCGTCAATCGTCAATCCTCAATCCCCAATCCTCAATCTTCAATCCTCAATCCTCAATCTTCAATCCTCAATCCTCAATCCTCAATCCTCAATCCTCAATCCTCAATCCTCAATCGTCAATCCTCAAACCCCAATCCTCTATCATCAATACTCAATCCTCAATCCTCAATCCTCAATCCTCATTCCTCAATCTTCAATCCTCAGTACTCAATCTTCTATCTGCAATCCTCAATACTCAATCCTCAATCCTCAATCCGCAATCCGCAATCTTCAATCCTCAATCCTCAATCCTCAGTCCTCAATATTCAATCCTCAATCCTCGATCCTCAATTCTCAATTCTCAATCCTCAATCCTCAATCCTCAGACCTCAAACATCAATACTCAACCCTCAGTCCACGTCATCAATCCTCAATTCTCAATCCTCAATCCTCAATCCTGAATCCTCAATCTTCAATCCTCAATACTCAATCTTCAATCCTCAATCCTCAATCCTCAATCCTCAATCCTCAATACTCAATCGTCAGTCTTCAATCCTCAACACTCAATCTTCAATCCTCAATCCCCAATCCTCAATCCTCAATCCTCACACTTCAATCCTCAATACCCAATCCTCAATATTCAATCCTCGATCCTCAATCCTCACTTCTCAATCCTCAATCCTCAGTCCTCAGTCCTCAAACATCAGCCCTCAACTCTCAGCCCTCAACACTCAATCTTCAATCCTCAATACCCAATCCTCAATCCTCAATCCTCACTCTTCAATCCTCAATACCCAATCCTCAATATTCAATCCTCGATCCTCAATCCTCACTTCTCAATCCTCAATCCTCAGTCCTCAGTCCTCAAACAGCAGCCCTCAACTCCCAGCACTCATCCTCAATCCTCAATCATCAATCCTCAATCCTCAATCCTCAATCTTCTATCTTCAATCATCAACACACAATCTTCAATCCTCAATCCTCAGTCCTCAAACCTCAATTCTGAATCCTCAATCCTGAATCCTCAATCTTCAATCCTCAGACCTCAACCATCAATGCTAAATTCTCAATACTCAACAGAATATCCAGAATTCTCAGTTTTCAATACTCAATCCCCAATCTTCAATTTTCGAATCTCAATCCACAAACATCAATTCTCATCACTCAACCCTCAACACTCGGTCTTCAATCTTCAATCCTCAATCCATAATCCTCAACCGTCAAACCTCAATCCCCAATCCTCTATCATCAATCTTCAATCCTCAATCCTCAATCCTCAATCCTCAATCCTCAACCTTCAATCCTCAAAACTCAATCTTCAATCTTCAATCCTCAATCCTCAATCCTCAATCCTCAATCCGCAATCCTCAATCTTCAATCCTCAATACTCAATCTTCAATCCTCAATCCTCAATCCTGAAATCCTCAATCCTCAATATTCAACGCACAACCCTCAAGCTTCAATCCTCAATACTCAACCATCAATTCTCAATTCTCAGTACTCAATCGTCAGCCTTCAATCCTCAACACACAATCTTCAATCCTCAATCCTCAATCTTCAATTCTCTATCTTCGATACTCAATACTGAATCTTCAATCCTCAATTCTCAATTTTCAATCCTCAATCCTCAACCCTCAGTTATCGTCCTCAATTCTCAATTCTCAATCCTCAATCCTCAATAATCTATCTCCAATCCTAGATCCCCAATCCCCAATCCTCAATCCTTAATCCTCAACCTTCAATCCTCAATCCCCAGTCCTCAATCTTAAATCCTCAATCCTCAACACTCAATCCTCAATCCTCAATCTTCAATCATCAATACTCAATCTTCAATCCTCAATCCTCAACCCTCAATCTTTAATCCTCAATTCTCAATCCTCAATACTCAGTCGTCAATCGTCAATCCTCAATCCCCAATCCTCAATCTTCAATCCTCAATCCTCAATCCTCAATCCTCAATCCTCAATCTTCAATCCTCAATACTCAATCTTCAAACCTCAATCCTCAATCCTCAATACTCAATACTCAATCCTCAATCCTCAATCCTCAATCTTCAATCCTCAATACTCAATCTGCAATCCTCAATCCTCAATCCTCAATCCTCAACCCTCATTCTTCAATCTTCAATACCCAATCCTCAATCTTCAATCCTCAATACTCAATCCTCAATTCTCAATCCTCAATCCTCAATCCTCAGACCTCAAACATCAATATTCAACCCTCAGTCCTCGTCCTCAATCCACAAACCTCAATCCACAATCCTCGATCTTCTATCATCAATATTCAATACTCAATCCTCAATCCTCAATCCTCAATCCTCAATCCTCAATACTCAATCCTCAATCCTCAATCCTCAATCCTCAATCTTCAATCCTCAATCCTCAATCCTGAATACTCAATCCTCAATCATCAATCCTCAACACTCAATCTTCAATCCTCAATCCTCAATCATCAATCCTCAATACTCAATCTTCAATCCCCAATCCTTAATACCGAATCCTCAATCCTCATTCATCAATCCTCAATACCCAATCCTCAATCTTCAATCCACAATCCTCAATCCGCAATCCTCAATCCTCAATCCTCAGACCTCAAGCATCAAGACTCAACCCTCAGTCCTCGTCCTCAATCCACAACCCTCAATCCTCAATCCTCGATTTTCATTCATCAATATTCAACCTTCAAACCTAAACCCTCAATACTCAATCCTCAATCCTCAATCCTCAACGTTCAATCCTCAATACCCAATTCTCAATCTCCAATCCTCAATTCTCAGTCCTCAATCCTCAATCCTCAATCCTCAATCCTCAATCCTCTGTCCTCAAACCTCAATCCTGAATCTCAATCCTGGATCCTCAATCTTCAACCCTCAGTCCTCAACAATCAGTTGTCAATCCTCAATCCTCAATAGAATATCATCAATTCACAGTTTTCAATACTCAGTACTCAATCCGCAATTTTTAAATCTCTATCCACAAACATCAATTCTCATCTCTCAACCCTCAACACTCAGTCCTCAATGTTCAATCCTCAATCCTCAATTCTCAATCTTCAATCCTCAATACTGAATCTTCAATCCTCAATCCTCTATCCTCAATCCTCAATGCTCAATCCTCAAACCACAATCCTCATTCCATAAACCTCAATCCTCAACCCTCAGTCCTCATCCTTAATTCTCAATTCTCAATCCTCAATCCTCAATTCTCAATCATCAATCCTCAATAATCAATATCCAATCCTAGATCCTCAATCCCCAATCCTCATTCCTTAATCCTCAATCTTCAATCCTCAATCCCCAGTCCACAATCCTCAATCCTCAATCCTCAATCCTCAATCCTCAATCCTCAATCCTCAATCCTCAATCCTCAATCTTCTATCTTCAATCCTCCATACTCAATCTTCAATCCTCAATCCTCAGTCCTCAAAACTCAATTCTGAATCCTCAGTCCTGAATCCTCAATCTTCAATCCTCAGACCTCAACCATCAATGCTCAATTCTCAATACTCAACAGAATATCCTGAATTCTCAGTTTTCAATACTCAATCCCCGATCTTCAATCTTCAAATCTCAATACACAGACATCAATTCTCATCACTCAAACCTCAACACTCAGTCCTCAATCTTCAATCCTCAATCCTCAATCCTCAATCGTCAATCGTCAATCCCCAATCCTCTATCAGCAATCCTCAAACCTCAATCCTCAATCCTCAATCCTCAATCCTCAATCGTCAATCTTTAATCCTCAATACACAATCTTCAGTCTTCAATCCTCAACCCTCAATCCTCAATCCTCAATCCTTAATCCGCAATCCTCAATCTTCAATCCTCAATACTCAATCCTCAATCCTCAATCCTCAATCCTGAAATCCTCAATCCTCAATATTCAACACACAACCCTCAAGCTTCAATCCTCAATACTCAACCATCAATCCTCAATTCTCAATACTCAACCCTCAGTCCTCATCCTCAATTCTCAATTCTCAATCCTCAATCCTCAATCCTCAATCCGCAATCCTCAATCTTCAATCCTCAATACTCAATCTTCAATCCTCAATCCTCAATCCTGAAATCCTCAATCCTCAATATTCAACGCACAACCCTCAAGCTTCAATCCTCAATACTCAACCATCAATCCTCAATTCTCAGTACTCAATCGTCAGCCTTCAATCCTCAACGCACAATCTTCAATCCTCAATCCTCAATCTTCAATTCTCTATCTTCGATACTCAATACTGAATCTTCAATCCTCAATTCTCAATTTTCAATCCTCAATCCTCAACCCTCAGTTATCGTCCTCAATTCTCAATTCTCAATCCTCAATCCTCAATAATCTATCTCCAATCCTAGATCCCCAATCCCCAATCCTCAATCCTTAATCCTCAACCTTCAATCCTCAATCCCCAGTCCTCAATCTTAAATCCTCAATCCTCAACACTCAATCCTCAACCCTCAATCTTCAATCATCAATACTCAATCTTCAATCCTCAATCCTCAACCCTCAATCTTTAATCCTCAATTCTCAATCCTCAATACTCAGTCGTCAATCGTCAATCCTCAATCCCCAATCCTCAATCTTCAATCCTCAATCCTCAATCCTCAATCCTCAATCCTCAATCTTCAATCCTCAATACTCAATCCTCAATTCTCAATCCTCAATCCTCAATCCTCAGACCTCAAACATCAATATTCAACCCTCAGTCCTCGTCCTCAATCCACAAACCTCAATCCTCAATCCTCGATCTTCTATCATCAATATTCAATACTCAATCCTCAATCCTCAATCCTCAATCCTCAATCCTCAATCCTCAATCCTCAATCCTCAATCCTCAATCCTCAATCTTCAATCCTCAATCCTCAATCCTGAATACTCAATCCTCAATCATCAATCCTCAACACTCAATCTTCAATCCTCAATCCTCAATCTTCAATCCTCAATACTCAATCTTCAATCCCCAATCCTTAATACCGAATCCTCAATCCTCATTCATCAATCCTCAATACCCAATCCTCAATCTTCAATCCACAATCCTCAATCCGCAATCCTCAATCCTCAATCCTCAGACCTCAAGCATCAAGACTCAACCCTCAGTCCTCGTCCTCAATCCACAACCCTCAATCCTCAATCCTCGATTTTAATTCATCAATATTCAACCTTCAAACCTCAACCCTCAATACTCAATCCTCAATCCTCAATCCTCAACGTTCAATCCTCAATACCCAATTCTCAATCTCCAATCCTCAATTCTCAGTCCTCAATCCTCAATCCTCAATCCTCAATCCTCTGTCCTCAAACCTCAATCCTGAATCTCAATCCTGGATCCTCAATCTTCAACCCTCAGTCCTCAACAATCAGTTGTCAATCCTCAATCCTCAATAGAATATCATCAATTCACAGTTTTCAATACTCAGTACTCAATCCGCAATTTTTAAATCTCTATCCACAAACATCAATTCTCATCACTCAACCCTCAACACTCAGTCCTCAATGTTCAATCCTCAATCCTCAATTCTCAATCTTCAATCCTCAATACTGAATCTTCAATCCTCAATCCTCTATCCTCAATCCTCAATCCTCAATCCTCAAACCTCAATCCTCATTCCTTAAACCTCAATCCTCAACCCTCAGTCCTCATCCTTAATTCTCAATTCTCAATCCTCAATCCTCAATTCTCAATCATCAATCCTCAATAATCAATATCCAATCCTAGATCCTCAATCCCCAATCCTCATTCCTTAATCCTCAATCTTCAATCCTCAATCCCCAGTCCACAATCCTCAATCCTCAATCCTCAATCCTCAATCCTCAATCCTCAATCCTCAATCCTCAATCCTCAATCTTCTATCTTCAATCCTCCATACTCAATCTTCAATCCTCAATCCTCAGTCCTCAAAACTCAATTCTGAATCCTCAATCCTGAATCCTCAATCTTCAATCCTCAGACCTCAACCATCAATGCGCAATTCTCAATACTCAACAGAATATCCTGACTTCTCAGTTTTCAATACTCAATCCCCGATCTTCAATCTTCAAATCTCAATACACAGACATCAATTCTCATCACTCAAACCTCAACACTCAGTCCTCAATCTTCAATCCTCAATCCTCAATCCTCAATCGTCAATCCTCAATCCCCAATCCTCTATCAGCAATCCTCAAACCTCAATCCTCAATCCTCAATCCTCAATCCTCAATCTTTAATCCTCAATACACAATCTTCAGTCTTCAATCCTCAACCCTCAATCCTCAATCCTCAATCCTTAATCCGCAATCCTCAATCTTCAATCCTCAATACTCAATCCTCAATCCTCAATCCTCAATCCTGAAATCCTCAATCCTCAATATTCAACACACAACCCTCAAGCTTCAATCCTCAATACTCAACCATCAATCCTCAATTCTCAATACTCAACCCTCAGTCCTCATCCTCAATTCTCAATTCTCAATCCTCAATCCTCAATCCTCAATCCGCAATCCTCAATCTTCAATCCTCAATACTCAATCTTCAATCCTCAATCCTCAATCCTGAAATCCTCAATCCTCAATATTCAACGCACAACCCTCAAGCTTCAATCCTCAATACTCAACCATCAATCCTCAATTCTCAGTACTCAATCGTCAGCCTTCAATCCTCAACGCACAATCTTCAATCCTCAATCCTCAATCTTCAATTCTCTATCTTCGATACTCAATACTGAATCTTCAATCCTCAATTCTCAATTTTCAATCCTCAATCCTCAACCCTCAGTTATCGTCCTCAATTCTCAATTCTCAATCCTCAATCCTCAATAATCTATCTCCAATCCTAGATCCCCAATCCCCAATCCTCAATCCTTAATCCTCAACCTTCAATCCTCAATCCCCAGTCCTCAATCTTAAATCCTCAATCCTCAACACTCAATCCTCAACCCTCAATCTTCAATCATCAATACTCAATCTTCAATCCTCAATCCTCAACCCTCAATCTTTAATCCTCAATTCTCAATCCTCAATACTCAGTCGTCAATCGTCAATCCTCAATCCCCAATCCTCAATCTTCAATCCTCAATCCTCAATCCTCAATCCTCAATCCTCAATCTTCAATCCTCAATACTCAATCCTCAATTCTCAATCCTCAATCCTCAATCCTCAGACCTCAAACATCAATATTCAACCCTCAGTCCTCGTCCTCAATCCACAAACCTCAATCCTCAATCCTCGATCTTCTATCATCAATATTCAATACTCAATCCTCAATCCTCAATCCTCAATCCTCAATCCTCAATCCTCAATCCTCAATCCTCAATCCTCAATCCTCAATCTTCAATCCTCAATCCTCAATCCTGAATACTCAATCCTCAATCATCAATCCTCAACACTCAATCTTCAATCCTCAATCCTCAATCTTCAATCCTCAATACTCAATCTTCAATCCCCAATCCTTAATACCGAATCCTCAATCCTCATTCATCAATCCTCAATACCCAATCCTCAATCTTCAATCCACAATCCTCAATCCGCAATCCTCAATCCTCAATCCTCAGACCTCAAGCATCAAGACTCAACCCTCAGTCCTCGTCCTCAATCCACAACCCTCAATCCTCAATCCTCGATTTTAATTCATCAATATTCAACCTTCAAACCTCAACCCTCAATACTCAATCCTCAATCCTCAATCCTCAACGTTCAATCCTCAATACCCAATTCTCAATCTCCAATCCTCAATTCTCAGTCCTCAATCCTCAATCCTCAATCCTCAATCCTCTGTCCTCAAACCTCAATCCTGAATCTCAATCCTGGATCCTCAATCTTCAACCCTCAGTCCTCAACAATCAGTTGTCAATCCTCAATCCTCAATAGAATATCATCAATTCACAGTTTTCAATACTCAGTACTCAATCCGCAATTTTTAAATCTCTATCCACAAACATCAATTCTCATCACTCAACCCTCAACACTCAGTCCTCAATGTTCAATCCTCAATCCTCAATTCTCAATCTTCAATCCTCAATACTGAATCTTCAATCCTCAATCCTCTATCCTCAATCCTCAATCCTCAATCCTCAAACCTCAATCCTCATTCCTTAAACCTCAATCCTCAACCCTCAGTCCTCATCCTTAATTCTCAATTCTCAATCCTCAATCCTCAATTCTCAATCATCAATCCTCAATAATCAATATCCAATCCTAGATCCTCAATCCCCAATCCTCATTCCTTAATCCTCAATCTTCAATCCTCAATCCCCAGTCCACAATCCTCAATCCTCAATCCTCAATCCTCAATCCTCAATCCTCAATCCTCAATCCTCAATCCTCAATCTTCTATCTTCAATCCTCCATACTCAATCTTCAATCCTCAATCCTCAGTCCTCAAAACTCAATTCTGAATCCTCAATCCTGAATCCTCAATCCTGAATCCTCAATCTTCAATCCTCAGACCTCAACCATCAATGCGCAATTCTCAATACTCAACAGAATATCCTGACTTCTCAGTTTTCAATACTCAATCCCCGATCTTCAATCTTCAAATCTCAATACACAGACATCAATTCTCATCACTCAAACCTCAACACTCAGTCCTCAATCTTCAATCCTCAATCCTCAATCCTCAATCGTCAATCCTCAATCCCCAATCCTCTATCAGCAATCCTCAAACCTCAATCCTCAATCCTCAATCCTCAATCCTCAATCTTTAATCCTCAATACACAATCTTCAGTCTTCAATCCTCAACCCTCAATCCTCAATCCTCAATCCTTAATCCGCAATCCTCAATCTTCAATCCTCAATACTCAATCCTCAATCCTCAATCCTCAATCCTGAAATCCTCAATCCTCAATATTCAACACACAACCCTCAAGCTTCAATCCTCAATACTCAACCATCAATCCTCAATTCTCAATACTCAACCCTCAGTCCTCATCCTCAATTCTCAATTCTCAATCCTCAATCCTCAATCCTCAATCCGCAATCCTCAATCTTCAATCCTCAATACTCAATCTTCAATCCTCAATCCTCAATATTCAACGCACAACCCTCAAGCTTCAATCCTCAATACTCAACCATCAATCCTCAATTCTCAGTACTCAATCGTCAGCCTTCAATCCTCAACACACAATCTTCAATCCTCAATCCTCAATCTTCAATTCTCTATCTTCGATACTCAATACTGAATCATCAATCCTCAATTCTCAATTTTCAATCCTCAATCCTCAACCCTCAGTTATCGTCCTCAATTCTCAATTTTCAATCCTCAGTCCTCAATCCTCAATCTTCAATCCTCAATAATCTATCTCCTATCCTAGATCCCCAATCCCCAATCCTCAATCCTTAATCCTCAACCTTCAATCCTCAATCCCCAGTCCTCAATCTTAAATCCTCAATCCTCAACACTCAATCCTCAATCCTCAATCTTCAATCATCAATACTCAATCTTCAATCCTCAATCCTCAACCCTCAATCTTTAATCCTCAATTCTCAATCCTCAATACTCAGTCGTCAATCGTCAATCCTCAATCCCCAATCCTCAATCTTCAATCCTCAATCCTCAATCCTCAATCCTCAATCCTCAATCTTCAATCCTCAATACTCAATCTTCAATCCTCAACCCTCAATCCTCAATACTCAATACTCAATCCTCAATCCTCAATCCTCAATCTTCGATCCTCAATACTCAATCTGCAATCCTCAATCCTCAATCCTCAATCCTCAACCCTCATTCTTCAATCTTCAATACCCAATCCTCAATCTTCAATCCTCAATACTCAATCCTCAATTCTCAAACCTCAATCCTCAATCCTCAGACCTCAAACATCAATATTCAACCCTCAGTCCTCGGCCTCAATCCACAAACCTCAATCCTCAATCCTCGATCTTCAATCATCAATATTCAATACTGAATCCTCAATCCTCAATCCTCAATCCTCAATCCTCAATCCTCAATCCTCAATCCTCAATCCTCAATCCTCAATCTTCAATCCTCAATCCTCAATCCTGAATACTCAACCCTCAATCATCAATCCTCAACACTCAATCTTCAATCCTCAATCCTCAATCTTCAATCCTCAATACTCAATCTTCAATCCCCAATCCTTAATAGCGAATCCTCAATCCTCATTCATCAATCCTCAATACCCAATCCTCAATCTTCAATCCACAATCCTCAACACTCAGTCCTCAATCTTCAATCCTCAATCCTCAATCCTCAATCGTCAATCCTCAATCCCCAATCTTCTATCAACAATCCTCAAACCTCAATCCTCAATCCTCAATCCTCAATCCTCAATCTTTAATCCTCAATACACAATCTTCAGTCTTCAATCCTCAACCCTCAATCCTCAATCCTCAATCCTTAATCCGCAATCCTCAATCTTCAATACTCAATACTCAATCCTCAATCCTCAATCCTCAATCCTGAAATCCTCAATCCGCAATATTCAACACACAACCCTCAAGCTTCAATCCTCAATGCTCAACCATCAATCCTGAATTCTCAATACTCAACCATCAGTCTTCAATCCTCAATACTCAATCTTCAATGCTCAATCCTCAATCCTCAATCCTCAATCCTCAATCCACACTCATCAATCCTCAATCCTCAATCTTCAATCCTCAATACTCAATCTTCAATCCTCAATCCTCAATCCTCAATCCTCAATACTCAATCGTCAGTCTTCAATCCTCAACACTCAATCATCAATCCTCAATCCCCAATCCTCAATCCCCAATCCTCATTCTTCTATCCTCAACACCCAATCCTCAATCTTCAAGCCTCAATCCTCAATCCTCAATCCTCAATCTTCTATCTTCAATCCTCAATACTCAATCCTCGATCCTCAAACGTCAATCCTCAAACGTCAGTCCTCGTCCTCAATCCTCAACCCTCAATCCTCAATCCTCAATATTCAATCATCAATAATAAAATCTTCTATCCTCAATCATCAATCCTCAATCCTCAATCCTCAATCCTCAATATTCAACACTCAACCCTCAACCATAGATCCTCAATATTCAACCATCAATCCTCAATTCTCAATACCCAATAGAACATCCTGAATACTCATGGTTCAATACTCAATCCAGAATATTCAATAAACAAATCTCAATCCTCAAGCATCAATTGTCAACACTCAATCCTCAACACTCAGTCCTCTCTCTTCTATCCTACATCCTCAACCCTCAATCCTCAAACGTCAATCCTCAATACTCAATCCTCAATACTCAATCCTCAATCCTCAATCTTCAATCCACAATACTCAACCTTCAATCCTCAATCCTCAATCCTCAATCCTCAATCCTCAATCCTCAATCATCAATCCTCAATCCTCAATCTTCAATACTCAATCCTCAATCCTCAATCCTCAATCCTCAATACTCAACCATCAACCCTCAATTCTCAATCTTCAGTCATCGATCCTCAACTCTCAATCCTCAATCCTCAATCCTCAGGCATCAATACTCAATTTTCAATACTCAATCCTCAATCCTCAATCCTCAAACCTCAACCCTCAACCGTCAGTCCTCATTCTCCATCCTCAATCCTCAATCCTCAATCCTCAATCTTCAATCCCCAATACTCAATCTTCAATCCTCAATCCTCAATCCTCAATCCCCAATCCTCAATCCTCAGGCATCAATACTCAATCTTCAATACTCAATCCTCAATCCTCAATCCTCAACCCTCAATCCTCAACCCTCAATCCTCATCCCTCAAACCTCAATCCTCAACCCTCAGTTCTCATCCTCAATTCTCTATTCTCAACTCTCAATCCTCAATCCTCAAACCTCAATCTTCAATCCTCAATCCACAATCCTCAATCCTCAATCCTCAATCCTCAATATTCAATCCTCAATACACAACCTTCAATCCTCAATCCACAATCCTCAATCCTCAGTCATAAATCCTCAATCTTCAATACTCAATCGTCAATCCTCAGTCCTCAATCCTCAATCCTCAATCCTCGTTCCTCAAACCTCAATCCTCAACCCTCAGTCCTCATCCTCAATTCTCATTTCTCAATCCTCAGTCCTCAATCCTCAATATTCAATCCCCAATAATCAATCTCCAATCCTACATCCTCAATCCCCAATCCTCAATCCATAATCCTGAATCTTCAATCCTCAATCGCCAGTCCTCAATCTTCAATCCTCTATGCTCAATCCTCAATCCTCAGACTCAGTCCTCAATACTCAACCATCAATCGTCAATCCTGAATCCCCAATCTTCAGCCCACATTCCTCAGCAATCAGTTGTAAATCCTCAATCCTCAATAGAATATCCTCAATTCACAGTTTTCAATACTCAATACTCAATTTGCAATCTTCCAACCTCTATCCGCATACATCAATTTTCATCACTCAACACTCAGTCCTCAATCCTCAATCCTCAATCCTCAATCCTCAATCTTCAATCCCCAACACTCAATCTTCAATCCTCAACCCTCAATCCTCAATCCTCAATCCTCATTCTGCAATCCTCAACACTCAATCCTCAATGCTCAATCGTCAATCCTCAAACCCCAATCCTCTATCATCAATACTCAACCTTCAATCCTCAATCCACAATCCTCAATCCTCAATCATCAATCCTCAGTACTCAATCTTCTATCTGCAATCCTCAATTCTCAATCCTCAATCCTCAATCCGCAATCCGCAATCTTCAATTCTCAGTCCTCAATCCTCAATTCTCAATCTTCAATCCTCAATCCTCGATCCTCAATTCTCAATCCTCAATCCTCAAACCTCAATCCTCTGACCTCAAACATCAATACTCAACCCTCAGTCCACGTCCTCAATCCTCCATTCTCAATACTCAAACCTCAATCCTCAATCTTCAATCCTCAATCCTCAATCTTCAATCATCAATACTCAATCTTCAATCCTCAATCCTCAAACTTCAATCCTCAATCCTCAATTCTCAATCCGCAGTCTTCAGTCCGCAAACATCAATCCTCAACCGTCCGCCTTCCTCCTCAATCCTCAATCCTCAATCCTCAATCCTCAATCCTCAATCTTCAATGTTCAATCCTCAATACTCAATCTTCAATCCTCTATCCTCAGTCCTCAAACCTCAATTCTGAATCCTCAATCCTGAATCCCCAAACTTCAGCCCACATTCCTCAACAATCAGTTGTAAATCCTCAATCCTCAATAGAATATCCTCAATTCACAGTTTTCAATACTCAATACTCAACTTGCAATCTTCCAACCTCTATCCACAAACATCAATTTTCATCACTCAACACTCAACACTCAGTCCTCAATGTTCAATCCTCAATCCTCAATCCTCAATCTTCAATCATCAATACTCAATCTTCAATCCTCAATCCTCTAACTTCAATCCTCAATCCTCAATTCTCAATCTTCAATACTCAGTCCTCAATCGTCAATCCTCAATCACCAATCTTCAATCTTCAATCCTCAATCCTCAATCCTCAATCCTCAATCCTCAATCCTCATTCTTCAATCCTCAATACTCAATCTTCAATCCTCAATCCTCAATCCTCAATCCTCAATACTCAATCCTCAATCCTCAATCCTCAATCCTCAATCCTCAATCCTCAATCCTCAATCCTCAATCCTCAATCCTCAGTCCTCAATCCTCAATCTTCAGTCATCAATCCTCACTCCTCTGTCCTCAAACCTCAATTCTGAATCCTCAACCCTGAATCCTCAATCTTCAGCACTCAGTCCTCAACAATCAGTTGTCAATCCTCAATCCTCAATAGAAAATCCTCAATTCACAGTTTTCAATACTTAATACTCAATCTGCAATCTTCAAATCTCTATCCACAAACATCAATTCCCACCACTCGACCCTCAACACTCAGTCCTCAATGTTCAATCCTCAATCCTCAATTCTCAATCTTCAATCCTCAATACTGAATCTTCAATCCTCAATCATCAATCCTCAATACTCAATCCTCAATCGTCATTCCTCAAACCTCAATCCTCAACCCTCAGTCCTCATCCTTAATTCTCAATTCTCAATCCTCAATCCTCAATTCTCAATCTTCAATCCTCAATAATCAATCTCCAATCCTAGATCCTCAGTCCCCAATCCTCAGTCCTTAATCCTCAATCTTCAATCCTCAATCCCCAGTCCACAATCCTCAGTCCTCAATCCTCAATCATCAATCCTCAATCCTCAATATTCAGACCTCAAACGTCAATACTCAACCCTCAGTCCTCGTCCTCAATCCACAACACTCAATCCTCAATCCTCAATCTTCAATCCTCAAACCTCAATCCTCAATCCTTAATCCTCAATCCTCAGTCCTCAAACCTCAATCCTGAATCTCAATCCTGGATCCTCAATCTTCAACCCTCAGTCCTCAACAATCAGTTGTCAATCCTCAATCCTCAATAGAATATCATCAATTCACAGTTTTCAATACTCAGTACTCAATCCGCAATTTTTAAATCTCTATCCACAAACATCAATTCTCACCTCTCAACCCTCAACACTCAGTCCTCAATGTTCATTCCTCAATTCTCAATTCTCAATCTTCAATCCTCAATACTGAATCTTCAATCCTCAATCCTCTATCCTCAATCCTCAATCCTCAATCCTCAAACCTCAATCCTCATTCCTTAAACCTCAATCCTCAACCCTCAGTCCTCATCCTTAATTCTCAATTCTCAATCCTCAATCCTCAATTCTCAATCATAAATCCTCAATAATCAATATCCAATCCTAGATCCTCAATCCCCAATCCTCATTCCTTAATCCTCAATCTTCAATCCTCAATCCCCAGTCCACAATCCTCAATCCTCAATCCTCAATCCTCAATCCTCAATCCTCAATCCTCAATCCTCAATCCTCAATCATCTATCTTCAATCCTCCATACTCAATCTTCAATCCTCAATCCTCAGTCCTCAAAACTCAATTCTGAATCCTCAGCCCTGAATCCTCAATCTTCAATCCTCAGACCTCAACCATCAATGCTCAATTCTCAATACTCAACAGAATATCCTGAATTCTCAGTTTTCAATACTCAATCCCCGATATTCAATCTTCAAATCTCAATACACAGACATCAATTCTCATCACTCAAACCTCAACACTCAGTCCTCAATCTTCAATCCTCAATCCTCAATCCTCAATCGTCAATCCTCAATCCCCAATCCTCTATCAGCAATCCTCAAACCTCAATCCTCAATCCTCAATCCTCAATCCCCAATCGTCAATCTTTAATCCTCAATACACAATCTTCAGTCTTCAATCCTCAACCCTCAATCCTCAATCCTCAATCCTTAATCCGCAATCCTCAATCTTCAATCCTCAATACTCAATCCTCAATCCTCAATCCTCAATCCTGAAATCCTCAATCCTCAATATTCAACACACAACCCTCAAGCTTCAATCCTCAATACTCAACCATCAATCCTCAATTCTCAATACTCAACCCTCAGTCCTCATCCTCAATTCTCAATTCTCAATCCTCAATCCTCAATCCTCAATCCGCAATCCTCAATCTTCAATCCTCAATACTCAATCTTCAATCCTCAATCCTCAATCCTGAAATCCTCAATCCTCAATATTCAACGCACAACCCTCAAGCTTCAATCCTCAATACTCAACCATCAATCCTCAATTCTCAGTACTCAATCGTCAGCCTTCAATCCTCAACACACAATCTTCAATCCTCAATCCTCAATCTTCAATTCTCTATCTTCGATACTCAATACTGAATCTTCAATCCTCAATTCTCAATTTTCAATCCTCAATCCTCAACCCTCAGTTATCGTCCTCAATTCTCAATTCTCAATCCTCAATCCTCAATAATCTATCTCCAATCCTAGATCCCCAATCCCCAATCCTCAATCCTTAATCCTCAACCTTCAATCCTCAATCCCCAGTCCTCAATCTTAAATCCTCAATCCTCAACACTCAATCCTCAACCCTCAATCTTCAATCATCAATACTCAATCTTCAATCCTCAATCCTCAACCGTCAATCTTTAATCCTCAATTCTCAATCCTCAATACTCAGTCGTCAATCGTCAATCCTCAATCCCCAATCCTCAATCTTCAATCCTCAATCCTCAATCCTCAATCCTCAATCCTCAATCTTCAATCCTCAATACTCAATCTTCAATCCTCAATCCTCAATCCTCAATACTCAATACTCAATCCGCAATCCTCAATCTTCAATCAGCAATCCTCAATATTCAATACTCAATACTCAATCCTGAAATCCTCAATCCTCAATATTCAACACACAACCCTAAACCTTCAATCCTCAATACTCAACCATCAATCCTCAATCCTCAATCTTCAATCCTCAATACACAATCTTCAATCCTCAATCCTCAATCCTCAATCCTCAATCTTCAATCCTCAATCCTCGATCCTCAATTCTCAATCCTCAATCCTCAATCCTCAATATTCAACACACAACCCTAAACTTTCAATCCTCAATACTCAACCATCAATCCTCAATTCTCAATACTCAATCATCAGTCTTCATTCCTCAAGACTCAATCTTCAATCCTCAATCCTCAGTCCTCAATCCTCACTCCTCAATCCGCAATCCTCAATCTTCAATCAGCAATCCTCAATATTCAATACTCAATACTCAATCCTGAAATCCTCAATCCTCAATATTCAACACACAACCCTAAACCTTCAATCCTCAATACTCAACCATCAATCCTCAATCCTCAATCTTCAATCCTCAATACACAATCTTCAATCCTCAATCCTCAATCCTCAATCCTCAATCTTCAATCCTCAATCCTCGATCCTCAATTCTCAATCCTCAATCCTCAATCCTCAATATTCAACACACAACCCTCAAGCTTCAATCCTCAATACTCAACCATCAATCCTCAATTCTCAATACTCAACCGTCAGTCTTCAATCCTCAACACTCAATCTTCAATCCTCAATCCTCAATCTTCAATCCTCAACACACAATCTTCAATCCTCAATCCCCAATCCTCAATCTTCAATCCTCAATCCTCAATCCTCAATTCCCAAACCTCAATCCGCAGTCTTCAGTCCTCAAACATCAATCCTCAACCATCAGCCTTCATCCTCAATCCTCAATCCTCAATCCTCATTCCTCAATCCCCAATCCTCAATTTTCAATCCTCAATCCTCAACCCTCAGTCCTCATCCTCAATTCTCAATTCTCAATCCTCAATCCTCAATCCTCAATCTTCAATCCTCAATAATCAATCTTCAATCCTAGATCCCCAATCCCCAATCCTCAATCCTTAATCCTCAATCTTCAATCCTCAATCCCCAGTCCTCAATCTTAAATCCTCAATGCTCAATCCTCAATCCTCAATCCTCAGTCCTCAATCCTCAATCCTCAATCCGCAATCCGCCATCTTCAATCCTCAGTACTCAGTCTTCAATCCTAAATCCTCAATCCTGAAATCCTCAATCCTCAACATTCAACACACAACCCTCAACATTCAATCCTCAATGCTCAACCATCAATCCTGAATTCTCAATACTCAACCATCAGTCTTCAATCCTCAATCCTCAATCTTCAATCCTCAATCCTCAATCCTCAATCCTCAATCCTCAATACTCAATCGTCAGTCTTCAATCCTCAACACTCAATCTTCAGTCCTCAATCCTCAATCTTCAATCCTCAACACTCAATCTTCAATCCTCAATACCCAATCCTCAATCTTCAATCCTCAATCCTCAATCCTCAATTCTCAATCCTCAATCGGCAGTCTTCAGTCCTCAAACATCAATCCTCAACCGTCAGCCCTCATCCTCAATCCTCAATCCTCAATCCTCAATCCTCAATACTCAATCTTCAATCCTCTATCCTCAGTCCACAAACCTCAATTCTGAATCCTCAATCCTGAATCCCCAATCTTCAGCCCACATTCCTCAACAATCAGTTGTAAATGCTCAATCCTCAATAGAATATCCTCAATTCACAGTTTTCAATACTCAATACTCAATTTGCAATCTTCCAAGCTCTATCCACAAACATCAATTTTCATCACTCAACACTCAGTCCTCAATGTTCAATCCTCAATCCTCAATCCTCAATCTTCAATCATCAATACTCAGTCTTCAATCCTCAATCCTCAACCTTCAATCCTCAACCTTCAATCCTCAATCCTCAATTCTCAATCCTCAATACTCAGTCATCAACCGTCAATCCTCAATCCCCAATGCTCAATCTTCAATCCTCAATCCTCAACCCTCAATCCTCAATCCTCAATACTCAATTGTCAATCTTCAATCCTCAACACTCAATCTTCAATCCTCAATCCTCAATCTTCAATCCTCAACACTCAATCTTCAATCCTCAATACCCAATCCTCAATCTTCAATCCTCAATCCTCAATTATCAATTCTCAATCCTCAATCCGCAGTCTTCAGTCCTCAAACGTCAATCCTCAACCGTCAGCCTTCATCCTCAATCCTTAATCCTCAATCCTCAATCCTCAATCCTCAATCTTCAATCTTCAATCCTCAATACTCAATCTTCAATCCTCTATCCTCAGTCCTCAAAGCTCAATTCTGAATCCTCAATCCTGAATCCACAATCTTCATCCCACATTCCTCAACAATCAGTTGTAAATCCTCAATCCTCAATAGAATATCCTCAATTCACAGTTTTCAATACTCAATACTCAACTTGCAATCTTCCAACCTCTATCCACAAACATCAATTTTCATCACTCAACACTCAACACTCAGTCCTCAATGTTCAATCCTCAATCCTCAATCCTCAATCTTCAATCATCAATACTCAATCTTCAATCCTCAATCCTCAAAATTCAATCCTCAATCCTCAATTCTCAATTCTCAATCCTCAATACTCAGTCCTCAATCGTCAATCCTCAATCACCAATCCTCAATCTTCAATCCTCAATCCTCAATCCTCAATCCTCAATCCTCAATCCTCATTCTTCAATCCTCAATACTCAATCTTCAATCCTCAATCCTCAATCCACAATCCTCAATACTCAATCCTCAATCCTCAATCCTCAATCCTCAATCCTCAATCCTCAATCCTCAATCCTCAATCCTCAGTCCTCAATCCTCAATCCTCAGTCATCTATCCCCAATCCTCTGTCCTCAAACCTCAATTCTGAATCCTCAATCCTGAATCCTCAATCTTCAGCCCTCAGTCCTCAACAATCAGTTGTCAATCCTCAATCCTCAATAGAAAATCCTCAATTCACAGTTTTCAATACTTAATACTCAATCTGCAATCTTCAAATCTCTATCCACAAACATCAATTCCCATCACACAACCCTCAACACTCAATCCTCAATCCTCAATCCTCAATTTTCAATCCTCAATCCTCAACCCTCAGTCCTCATCCTCAATTCACAATTCTCAATCCTCAATCCTCAATCCTCAATCTTCAATCCTCAATAATCAATCTACAATCCTAGATCCCCAATCCCCAATCCTCAATCCTTAATCCTCAATCTTCAATCCTCAATCCCCAGTCCACAATCTTAAACCCTCAATGCTCAATCCTCGATCCTCAATCCTCAGTCCTCAATCCTCAATTCTCAATCCGCAATCCGCAATCTTCAATCCTCAATACTCAATCTTCAATCCTAAATCCTCAATCCTGAAATCCTCAATCCTCAACATTCAACACACAAACCTCAACCTTCAATCCTCAATGCTCAACCATCAATCCTGAATCCTCAATACTCAATCTTCAATGCTCAATACTCAATCCTCAATCCTCAATCCTCAATCCACACTCATCAATCCTCAATCCTCAATCTTCAATCCTCAATACTCAATCTTCAATCCTCAATCCTCAATCCTCAATCCTCAATACTCAATCGTCAGTCTTCAATCCTCAACACTCAATCATCAATCCTCAATCCCCAATCCTCAATCCCCAATCCTCATTCTTCTATCCTCAATACCCAATCCTCAATCTTCAAGCCTCAATCCTCAATCCTCAATCCTCAATCTTCTATCTTCAATCCTCAATACTCAATCCTCAATCCTCAATCCTCAATCCTCATTCTTCAATCCTCAATCCTCAATCCTCATTCTGCAATCCTCAATACTCAATCCTCAATGCTCAATCGTCAATCCTCAAGCCTCAGTCCTCAATCCTCAATCCTCAATCCTCGACCCTCAAACGTCAATCCTCAAACGTCAGTCCTCGTCCTCAATCCTCAACCCTCAATCCTCAATCCTCAATATTCAATCATCAATAATCAATCTTCTATCCTCAATCATCAATCCTCAATCCTCAATCCTCAGTCCTCAATATTCAACACTCAACCCTCAACCATAAATCCTCAATATTCAACCATCAATCCTCAATTCTCAATACCCAATAGAACATCCTGAATACTCATGGTTCAATACTCAATCCAGAATATTCAATAAACAAATCTCAATCCTCAAGCATCAATTGTCAACACTCAATCCTCAACACTCAGTCCTCTCTCTTCTATCCTACATCCTCAACCCTCAATCCTCAAACGTCAATCCTCAATACTCAATCCTCAATACTCAATCCTCAATCCTCAATCTTCAATCCACAATACTCAACCTTCAATCCTCAATCCTCAATCCTCAATCCTCAATCCTCAATCCTCAATCATCAATCCTCAATCTTCAATACTCAATCCTCAATCCTCAATCCTCAATCCTCAATACTCAACCATCAAACCTCAATTCTCAATCTTCAGTCATCGATCCTCAACTCTCAATCCTCAATCCTCAATCCTCAGGCATCAATACTCAATTTTCAATACTCAATTCTCAATCCTCAATCCTCAAACCTCAACCCTCAACCGTCAGTCCTCATTCTCCATCCTCAATCCTCAATCCTCAATCCTCAATCTTCAATCCCCAATACTCAATCTTCAATCCTCAATCCTCAATCCTCAATCCCCAATCCTCAATCCTCAGGCATCAATACTCAATCTTCAATACTCAATCCTCAATCCTCAATCCTCAACCCTCAATCCTCAACCCTCAATCCTCATCCCTCAAACCTCAATCCTCAACCCTCAGTTCTCATCCTCAATTCTCTATTCTCAATTCTCAATCCTCAATCCTCAAACCTCAATCTTCAATCCTCAATAATCAATCTCCAATCCTAGATCCTCAATCCCCAATCTTCAATCCTTAATCCTCAATCCTCAGTCATAAATCCTCAATCTTCAATACTCAATCGTCAATCCTCTGTCCTCAATCCTCAATCCTCAATCCTCAATCCTCAATATTCAATCCTCAATACACAACCTTCAATCCTCAATCCACAATCCTCAATCCTCAGTCATAAATCCTCAATCTTCAATACTCAATCGTCAATCCTCAGTCCTCAATCCTCAATCCTCAATCCTCGTTCCTCAAACCTCAATCCTCAACCCTCAGTCCTCATCCTCAATTCTCATTTCTCAATCCTCAGTCCTCAATCCTCAATATTCAATCCCCAATAATCAATCTCCAATCCTACATCCTCAATCCCCAATCCTCAATCCATAATCCTGAATCTTCAATCCTCAATCGCCAGTCCTCAATCTTCAATCCTCTATGCTCAATCCTCAGTCCTCAATATTCAACACACAACCCTTAACCATCAATTCTCAATACTCAACCATCAATCCTCAATTCTCAATACTCAATACCCAATAGAATATCCTGAATTCTCATGGTTCAATACTCGATCCACAATATTCAATAATCAAATCTCAATCCTCAAACCTCAATCCTCAAAACTCAATCCTCAACACTCAGTCCTCTCTCTTCAATCCTCCATTCTCAATCCTCAATCCTCAAGAGTCAATCCTCCATCCTCACTCCTTAAACCTCAATCCTCAGTCCTCAATCCTCAATTCTCAATCCGCAATCCGCAATCTTCAATCCTCAATACTCAATCTTCAATCCTAAATCCTCAATCCTGAAATCCTCAATCCTCAACATTCAACACACAAACCTCAACCTTCAATCCTCAATGCTCAACCATCAATCCTGAATCCTCAATACTCAATCTTCAATGCTCAATACTCAATCCTCAATCCTCAATCCTCAATCCACACTCATCAATCCTCAATCCTCAATCTTCAATCCTCAATACTCAATCTTCAATCCTCAATCCTCAATCCTCAATCCTCAATACTCAATCGTCAGTCTTCAATCCTCAACACTCAATCATCAATCCTCAATCCCCAATCCTCAATCCCCAATCCTCATTCTTCTATCCTCAATACCCAATCCTCAATCTTCAAGCCTCAATCCTCAATCCTCAATCCTCAATCTTCTATCTTCAATCCTCAATACTCAATCCTCAATCCTCAATCCTCAATCCTCATTCTTCAATCCTCAATCCTCAATCCTCATTCTGCAATCCTCAATACTCAATCCTCAATGCTCAATCGTCAATCCTCAAGCCTCAGTCCTCAATCCTCAATCCTCAATCCTCGACCCTCAAACGTCAATCCTCAAACGTCAGTCCTCGTCCTCAATCCTCAACCCTCAATCCTCAATCCTCAATATTCAATCATCAATAATCAATCTTCTATCCTCAATCATCAATCCTCAATCCTCAATCCTCAGTCCTCAATATTCAACACTCAACCCTCAACCATAAATCCTCAATATTCAACCATCAATCCTCAATTCTCAATACCCAATAGAACATCCTGAATACTCATGGTTCAATACTCAATCCAGAATATTCAATAAACAAATCTCAATCCTCAAGCATCAATTGTCAACACTCAATCCTCAACACTCAGTCCTCTCTCTTCTATCCTACATCCTCAACCCTCAATCCTCAAACGTCAATCCTCAATACTCAATCCTCAATACTCAATCCTCAATCCTCAATCTTCAATCCACAATACTCAACCTTCAATCCTCAATCCTCAATCCTCAATCCTCAATCCTCAATCCTCAATCATCAATCCTCAATCTTCAATACTCAATCCTCAATCCTCAATCCTCAATCCTCAATACTCAACCATCAAACCTCAATTCTCAATCTTCAGTCATCGATCCTCAACTCTCAATCCTCAATCCTCAATCCTCAGGCATCAATACTCAATTTTCAATACTCAATTCTCAATCCTCAATCCTCAAACCTCAACCCTCAACCGTCAGTCCTCATTCTCCATCCTCAATCCTCAATCCTCAATCCTCAATCTTCAATCCCCAATACTCAATCTTCAATCCTCAATCCTCAATCCTCAATCCCCAATCCTCAATCCTCAGGCATCAATACTCAATCTTCAATACTCAATCCTCAATCCTCAATCCTCAACCCTCAATCCTCAACCCTCAATCCTCATCCCTCAAACCTCAATCCTCAACCCTCAGTTCTCATCCTCAATTCTCTATTCTCAATTCTCAATCCTCAATCCTCAAACCTCAATCTTCAATCCTCAATAATCAATCTCCAATCCTAGATCCTCAATCCCCAATCTTCAATCCTTAATCCTCAATCCTCAGTCATAAATCCTCAATCTTCAATACTCAATCGTCAATCCTCTGTCCTCAATCCTCAATCCTCAATCCTCAATCCTCAATATTCAATCCTCAATACACAACCTTCAATCCTCAATCCACAATCCTCAATCCTCAGTCATAAATCCTCAATCTTCAATACTCAATCGTCAATCCTCAGTCCTCAATCCTCAATCCTCAATCCTCGTTCCTCAAACCTCAATCCTCAACCCTCAGTCCTCATCCTCAATTCTCATTTCTCAATCCTCAGTCCTCAATCCTCAATATTCAATCCCCAATAATCAATCTCCAATCCTACATCCTCAATCCCCAATCCTCAATCCATAATCCTGAATCTTCAATCCTCAATCGCCAGTCCTCAATCTTCAATCCTCTATGCTCAATCCTCAGTCCTCAATATTCAACACACAACCCTTAACCATCAATTCTCAATACTCAACCATCAATCCTCAATTCTCAATACTCAATACCCAATAGAATATCCTGAATTCTCATGGTTCAATACTCGATCCACAATATTCAATAATCAAATCTCAATCCTCAAACCTCAATCCTCAAAACTCAATCCTCAACACTCAGTCCTCTCTCTTCAATCCTCCATTCTCAATCCTCAATCCTCAAGAGTCAATCCTCCATCCTCACTCCTTAAACCTCAATTCTCAGTCCTCAAACCTCAATCCCGAATCCTCAACACTCAACCCTCAACCATCAATCCTCAATACTCAACCATCAATGCTCAATTGTCAATACTCAACAGAATATCCTGAATTCTCAGTTTTCAATACTCAATCCCCAATCTTCAAACTTCAAAGCTCAATCCACAAACATCAATTCTCATCACTCAACCCTCAACACTCAGTCCTCAGTCTTCAATCCTCAATCCTCAATCGTGAATCCTAAATCCCCAATCCTCTATCATCAATCCTCAATCCTCAATCTTCAATCCTCAATACTCAATCTTCAACCCTCAATCCTCAATCCTCAATCAACATTACTCAATCTTCAATAATCAATCCTCTATCCTCAATCCTCAATCCTCAATACTCAACTATCAATCCTCAATTCTCAATACTCAATAGAATATCCTGGATTCTCAGGATTCAATACTCAAACATCAATCCTCAACCCTCAGCCCTCATTCTCAATCCTCAATCCTCAATCCTCAATCCTCAAATTTCAATCCTCAATCCTCAACCCTCAGTCCTCATCCTGAGTTCTCACTTCTCAATCCTCAATCCTCAATCCTCAATCTTCAATCCTCAATAATCAATCTCCAATCCTAGATCCCCGATCCCCAATCCACAATCCTTAATCCTCAATCTTCAATCCTCAATCCCCGGTCCTCAATCTTAAATCCTCAATGCTCAATCCCCAATCCTCAATCCTCAGTCCTCAATCCTCAACCCTCAATCCGCAATCCTCAATCTTCAATCCTCAATACTCAATCTTCAATCCTAAATCCTCAATCCTGAAATCCTCAATCCTCAATATTCAACACACAACCCTCAACCTTCAATCATCAATACTCAACCATCAATCCTCAATCCTCAATACTCAATCATCAGTCTTCAATCCTCAACACTCAATCTTCAATCCTCAATCCTCAATCTTCAATCCTCAATACTCAATCTTCAATCCTCAATCCTCAATCCTTAATACTCAATCCTCAATCCTCAATCTTCAATCCTCAATCCTCAATCTTCAATCCTCAATACTCAATCTTCAATCCTCAATCCTCAATCCTCAATCCTCAATCCTCAATAGTCAATCGTCAGTCTTCAATTCTCAACACTCAATATCCAATACTCAATCCCCAATCCTCAATCCTCAATCCTCAACCTTCAATTCTCAATACTCAATCTTCAATCCTCAATCCTCAATCCTCAATACTCAATCCTCAATCCTCAATCCTCAATCCTGAATCCTCAATCTTCAATCCTCAATACTCAACCTTCAATTCTCAATCCTCAATCCTCAATCCTCAATCCTCAATACTCAATCGTCAGTCTTCAATCCTCAACACTCAATCTTCAATACTCAATCCCCAATACTCAATCCCCAATCCTCATTCTTCAATCCTCAATACCCAATCCTCAATCTTCAGTCCTCAGTCCTCAATCCTCAATTCTCAATCCTCAATCCGCAATCCTCAATCCTCATTCTGCAATCCTCAACACTCAATCCTCAATGCTCAATCGTCAATCCTCAAACCCCAATCCTCTATCATCAATACTCAACCTTCAATCCTCAATCCACAATCCTCAATCCTCAATCATCAATCCTCAGTACTCAATCTTCTATCTGCAATCCTCAATTCTCAATCCTCAATCCTCAATCCGCAATCCGCAATCTTCAATTCTCAGTCCTCAATCCTCAATTCTCAATCTTCAATCCTCAATCCTCGATCCTCAATTCTCAATCCTCAATCCTCAAACCTCAATCCTCTGACCTCAAACATCAATACTCAACCCTCAGTCCACGTCCTCAATCCTCCATTCTCAATACTCAAACCTCAATCCTCAATCTTCAATCCTCAATACTCAATCTTCAATCCTCTATCCTCAGTCCTCAAACCTCAATTCTGAATCCTCAATCCTGAATCCCCAAACTTCAGCCCACATTCCTCAACAATCAGTTGTAAATCCTCAATCCTCAATAGAATATCCTCAATTCACAGTTTTCAATACTCAATACGCAACTTGCAATCTTCCAACCTCTATCCACAAACATCAATTTTCATCACTCAACACTCAACACTCAGTCCTCAATGTTCAATCCTCAATCCTCAATCCTTAATCTTCAATCATCAATACTCAATCTTCAATCCTCAATCCTCTAACTTCAATCCTCAATCCTCAATTCTCAATCTTCAATACTCAGTCCTCAATCGTCAATCCTCAATCCTCAATCACCAATCCTCAATCTTCAATCTTCAATCCTCAATCCCCAATCCTCAATCTTCAATCCTCAATCCTCAATCCTCAATC